>NC_056736.1:48169772-48234772 GCF_019279795.1 Protopterus annectens
GTTTGTCATTTCGTATGAGATGCCTCCTTTGTGAAGGGGAAGTATATGTGATATTTTCCAAATAGATGGTAGATAGGCTTTCAGTCAATGATCTGTTTAAAAGTATAGCTATTGGACAGGAGATGGCTTCAGCTGCGATTTTAAGATAGTCTGCTGGGAGTTTGTTGGCAGCTAGTGTTGTAGGTTTTATTTTATTTAGAAGTTTTGTGATATAGCTGACAGATACAGGATGCAAGTTGAATTGGGTGGGGGTGTCCAGTGAGGGTGTGCTATATACAGAGTCTGGGGAGTATGGTTGGTCTTAGGTTGGTTGTTTTCTAGGGATTAAATGGTTTCAGTGAAGAAGGCATTGAATTGGGTGGATATGCTATCAGTTGTGTTAGTTGTCTTAGGTGTGGGAGTGGTGACTTTACCTGGTTGTAGGAGCTTTTTAACTGAGGCTCAGAATTTTTGTGAATTATTTTGGTACTTGTTTTGGATTTTTTGGTAGTACTTGGATTTGTCCCTTGTAATTTGTTTTTTGGCTATATTATGGATTTTCTGGAAGTTTTGTTTACTGGCATTGGATCTGCGATTAAGGTACAAATCCCATGCTTTATCTCTGGCTTTAAGAAGGGATTTGGTCTCTTTGGTTAGCCAGGGTGCATAATTGGTCTTGACACTAACATTTCTAAGGGGTGCATGTGTGTTAAGGATATCAAGAAAGGTATTGTTAAAAGAGAGAATGGCCTCGTCTAAGGGTATGTGCTTAAGCTGGTCCCAGTTTTTTAGGGTAGAGGTAAAGATGTCAGGGTTATTTTTTTTTAAACATGATTGTACAGAAGATAGCTTGGTGTGTTGGGTGGGTACATTCTCAAATGATGAATGTAGGGTAGTGATCACTCAGGTTATCAGGGAGATGGCCTGAGTGGGTTACTAGCTGAGGAGTGTTAAGAAGAATCCAGTCTAGTATGGATTTTCAGTTAGAGACCTTGTCGGTTCGAGTGGCAGCTGTGATGGTTTGGGTGAACCCATAAAGGTTCAAGTGAATGGTTGGGCTCTGAGAGGAGCACAGGAGCCAATCTATGTTAAAATCTCCCATGATGATAGTCTCTAGGGGAAGATGAGTGGAGGACCACTGTAATAGGTTTTCAACAGCAGCACTGTTGTTACAAGGTGGTATGCACCCACCTATAATTATAAGATTTTTGCTGGGGTTGATTTGTAATTTTGCTATAAGAAATTCTACTTTGTTTATTTCTGGGGTAGTGAGGTTGTGCAGTTGAAGTGAGAGGTGGTCTTTTAATAATATTGCTACACCACCCCCTTTTTTGTCTGACCTATCTTTACATAGAATATTGTAGCCTGGGGTTGTGATGTCATTATTATTAATTTGAGGTTTAAGCCATGTTTCTGTTAATGTTACTATGTCAGGGGAGTAGTGGGTTATTAATGCATGTAGAGTATGGGTTTTGTTTGCAATGTTTCTGAAATTTATGTTGAGCAGGAGAAAGGAGGATTTGCTGCTATGGTGGATGTGATATAGGAGAGGTTGTGGTGGAAGTGGTAGTGCGGGCTGTGTATTGGTGGGGCCAGGATTGGGGTGAATATCGCCTGCTTGACTTAGTTGGTTGGATATGTGGTGATAGAGTTTGGAGATCTTATATAGGAGCTTTGTGAGTTTAAGTGTGTGCAGGGATGTTGTTTGATATGGGAGCACTCTGAAGGAATAATAGTCAGTGATGTTAGTGTGAAGAAGGGTTGGGGCTATTAGAGATTGGAAAGGGTGTTTAGGTGAGTTTTGGATGGTGGTATGCCAGGGAGTATAAGTGATGTAATGTAGGGAGGTGTTATATGTTGAGAGGTTGTAAATTAGGAGTAGTAGTGAGTTGTAGGTGCAAAGGAGTAAGGTTTGCTTTAAGCCTGTCATAGTTGAGAGGCTGGATATGTATAGAGAAAAAGAGAGGAGGATTATAAGTGATAAAGTAAGTTAGGGTGGAGTTTTGGTAATTTAAATTAGAGGGTGCGTTTATGTTTATGTGTGAGTGGGATTGGTAGTTGGGGGTGGGTGTGGATTTGGTGAGGTATAAGTTAATTGCATGTGAGGGTGGGTATTTGGGGTAGGGTAGGGGAGTGGAGTGAGCCTGAGTGAAGCGAGGGTGAACTGAGCTGGTTCGAACCGCGAGGCTGCAGTTATTTTCAAAAAAACCTATCAGTTAGCTAGTAGCAGACAGGTAAGTTAATGTTAGATTTTATTTGCCTTCTAGAGCTTATTTCATCCATAAGTTAGTTTTATTTAGGTCAAATCCCACAATGTTGAGAAGAATAATGGTATAAAAATGGCTAGACAGGGTATAGTAGGGACTAGAGTCAGGGTAAATTAGGCAGGTATCTAGTGGCCAGTAAGTGTGCATTCCACAGAAAGCATCTTTAATGGGTCTACTAAGATATTCTGTAGTTTTAGTATGAACAACATACACTGTTACAGGGAGCTTTCCTGGCAGCTAGCAGCAGTTTGGCTGCTTGGTAGATAGCAGGTGATGGAATGTTGTACTTGAAAATTCACTGCATATGTCTTCCCTTAGAGCACAGTGGTGGGGAGCTGAAAAATGAGGAAAGAGAATAGTATGATTAACTAAGTAACAGTGTAGATAGAGGTTGTAAGTAGATAGATTGAAATGTTAGAGGGGTAAGTATGAGGTGTAGAAGAGGTAGTGCATGAGATAACTAGGTAGGAGAAGGGTAATGGTAAGCATTAAACAACATAACATACTACTATTTCAGTTACAAACATTTCTACATGAGCTCCGGGAGCAGCAGAAAATATATATATATATATATATATCTAGCTAGATAGATAGATAGATAGATAGATAGATAAGATAGATGGATATATAGATATCCTTGTTATGTGTAAACATGAGTGTTGTATTTACTTTCTCAGATGTATTCCACCATATTTATCTGATGTGTGTATATTTAGATTTAAAAACATGACTGATTCAACACTATTTTCACTAACACGTAGTAAACAATTGTAGTAGTCAAAGCAGTTGTTCACTACTATTCAGTACATGTACTGAATGATATATTTGAAAAAGCAACAGACATTTTTGCAGTTCTGATGTCTTAGTGGGTAAATCCTGTGACTATAGCCTAGAAGGTTCTGGGTTTAAGATTTACAAGGGCTGTTTATTTTATTGCTAGGCAGAACAAGGACTGTTGGATACAGAGTTGTTATGCAGTTTTGAGCAGCTTTAAGTGGGTTTGCATGATGGGAAGCACTGCTAATGTACAGTTAAACAAAAAGGCACTTACACCATGTAGGCTTCACTTGCCAGTGCACAAAGTAAATAATGTGGGAAGAAATATTCAGGGAATTATGGCTAGGCTTGTATAGGCCCTAGGGCTGATAGCCTAGTACAACCTATGAACCTATGAACCTATGAACCTATGAACAAATCTGCTTAGCATTTACATTTAAGCAATACTTCCACCTGCTAAGCATAGCTCAGCCCTGGTAAAGAGTAATCACATTCCAGTCTGATAAAATAGCAGGGTAATGACTTCTTTAATAAGTGTATTTAATTCCATGTACATAACATGCTTCTATGTGCTGTCATTATAGTAGCAAGGGATGTGAGTATACTGTATGGGACACCTGAGTATACATGACTAGTGCCACAATCTATTCTCTTTGTATGTGTTTCATACATGGGTAGTATCGTAGGTTAAAAGCAGTCACACTTGCATGTATTGTATCATTACGTTACTACTTTTAACAGTGCTTTTTCAAGTAAGAGTAGATTGCAGATTGTAGTACTGGAACCATACACCCTTGCATGCAAAGCTGGACTCTGAGAACTGACTATTGTGTTCTTGATGTTTAAGCTGTATGTTCTTAAGCATTTCCTATTGGATATTGATCTGATATGCTGATATTAACTGTAGACTACTATGTGTTTAGGATGTCATTCAGGACTGCTGTAATGTAGTAATGGCATACCTATCAGTGTTAGACGTCTATCAGTCAAAACATTCATCCTAATGCAATACCTGTTGGCTAGCTAATTTCTGTCTTTCCTCTGTACAGATGTGCAGATGTCAGGTATCCATCTTGGCTGCTTACAGGCAATCCCTGATTGACTGTCACTCTGCTGAGCTGTGTTATGAATGCCACAGCTTGGAAACCCCACGCTGTATGCACTACATGCCATGGTTACCTCAACCACACTACCATAGTCAACAGACCATGCTTGGGTACAGGTCCCTAACCCAGACACTGGCCGTGTTATGCAATATATGTTGCATAGATGTCATTTGGAGCACCTCACTGGCCCTCTGCAAGAGTAAAACAGATGATTGGATGTAGAATTTAAATGTCACCCTGGGGATCACTCAAGTGGCATCAGTTGATAGACGACCTGCTGACAAATGTCAGATGGCATGATACCAGTGTACCCACATGCCCTACTCTTCTCATCTCTCCATGGACATTAGTCTGGTACATGCCTAGGAACACCTGCACCTATGGACCTCAGTACTGACAAATGTGCCAGTGTGCATTACTGAGAATAACAGTGTCTGTGTGTTTGTAAACTTGTAGTTGAAAATACTCTGAGGCCCTTCTCACCCACTACACCCCCCCATTGCTATACTTAGAAAGGGCTGCTCCTGTAATTCACATTAAATGTACCTTGTTACACCCTTCACTATATGGGCTACCTGGAGATTGCATTACCAGCATAACACTGTTCTACAAATGGGTAGATAGGTGTGGGTTATCCTCTGAGTCCTGGCAAATGTGATTATATGTGTGCATGCATGTGTATGTAATTGTGTGTGAGTGTGCATATTTGTAGGAGACATCATTCTGAGGCCACATTTTCCAAATACACTAAACCTTGCCATACATTATAAGGAATGGTGATTTTCCTGACATTAGGAGAGCCATGACAAACCCTCACCCTACTATTCCTGTAGAATGTGCAATAAATCCATTTCCCTGTAGTAGCACTGATTAGATAGACAAGGGCTTGTATTACAGTCCTGGTCAATGTGTGATTGTGAGTATGTCAGAGCATTATCATGGGTTTCAGTGAGTACAATATCCAATATGGGGTGTGGGTGATGGCTATACTGTCTTTACACCATGGTACCCCCAGTACATGTCCCAAGATCCACTGTATGAGGACCGCTGTCACCATCAACCATACAGGTAACTGATTACACAATCCAGACCAATAATGCATGTGCTTTGTGCAAAAACTCTGTAACAGTATGGACAAACTGACAAGATAGTTAGCACTGCTAAACCCAGGTCTGTCAAATGTGTCTATGACTGTATGTGTTTGTCAATGGGTATATGACAGTATGTCATACTATATATTGTTCATTAACACCCAGTACATCCCCCATTACCATACAGTACAAGGCCTGGTGATGTTCTTCACTTAACAGGAAGCTCGAGACACACCTCACCCTAAAAGCTCTGTGGTGTGTGCAATTAAGATCAAACACATTAATAGAAATAAGTACCTAGGTAGGGGTTCTACTCTCAGTGTTGCCAAGTAAGTGTGTGTGTGCATGTGAAGGGATCTACTTCAGTTTGGAGAAAATATATGTCCTAGGAGATCATTTGTCCAAGAACTAACTGGCAAAAGGTAACATTTCAAAGCAATCATCTTGTGGAAATTCATTCCATCAACACTAGTAGTTGATGTGTAAATGTCCTCTTCCAGACTGTACAGCTGTACAGCAATACTTGAGTTGGTATATATAGTTGGGTGTGGTTGTTGTGGACACAGCCACCCACATTGGAAGTAACGTTGTGCATATCCCTCCGCTAAGTGTGCTGTTATACTGTACAGTTTATGTTAACAGGTTAAGTAGTTGTTAATCACACTATGTGTGGTTCTACGCCACCCCACACTCTCCAAAGTGGCGGGTTGTGCCACTCACACAAGCACACCTATGTTTAACAACTCCAGGATTGCACTACATTGGGAAAGAGGACATATACCTTGCCAGTACCATTGTCAATGACATTAAACTGGTGGACTGATTATTTACTGATGTCATGTTTTGGCAATTTGGTCTTGGTGGAATTACATATGCCAAAATGAGTTCACTGCAAAATGAAGTAAATCCATGTGAACAGTATTCTCTGTATATTGCATCAACACCAAAGCCTCTGTGTGTGCGTGTTATTCACAAACATTTGGTGTGTGCCACCCAGTACACTTACCACTGTCCACTGTAGAAGAGCTGCTTATATCAGCCACCATGCACTCACCTGTATACAACCCTCAGACCTATCCGCTTTGTGGCACATGCAGTGACTTTTATACAGACCTGTTACTTGTGTTCAGCTCTACCCGGGATATGACACAATGTGTCACCACAGTGCCACACCCCTTGTAGGAAAGGACAGCAGAGCAACATCCTGCTGACACACAGACACCTAGAACACAAACAAAATACATTATGGAGACCACAATCAGTCAGTGTTAATAACAGCTATAATGCATCATGGCTCGACAGCTACACACCCTGATGTGTAAGCATTAAACATTCCAGCTGACAACATGTTAAACAGCATTGCATTGCTAAACCTTAGTACATTCACCCTGTGCATCAGAACCATATTAGCATGTTCCTGCATATATGGTATGGATGACAGGGATGAGGCACAGGTATCATCATATGCACAGGGTGTGTTGTGGGTTTGCCAGAGGCCTAGGCTGAACTATTTGGTTGACATGATGTGTGTGGGTTAGGTTTTTTTTTCATTAATGGACTGTGCATATGTGGTGTGTGTAGGTATGGAGGTGCCCTAGCTGTGCTGGTGATGTGTGTGTGTATATATGCACACATTTCTGCTATGTGGCTGCCCTATACAGGAGTTTGATGGACAGCTGCAGACTGTACATGGCAGGGTGTACAGTTTATCATGTCCAACCAACGACACAGCAACTGTGCCTGTCAGGAGTTGCACAGGCACAAGCCCAGATATGGTACTCTCCCCTAATGGTGACAATTGTCCGCTGGATCCGCATCCCTGTTGGGACTTTCCAGGACCACGTGCACGTGGCCTGCTGCAATGTGGTATGGACATCACCCCCCACTGCAGTGCTGGTGCTGGTACTGCCATTATGTGAGCAGTCGTGTGTTGTTGCAAGTCTACATAGACCTGCACCTGTTGGCGTTGCTGACCTATGTCCATGTGGCCGATGCCCTACTCCCACCACACGCTCTACCACAGACTCCATATAGTCGAGGATTCCCACCATCTCACCCAACCATCTATCCATGACCTCTGCAAAATAACAGTGGGTACCTTCAAGATCATGGATGTAGTTACATACAGCAGGAAGAGTAGCCCTCTGGAGCCTCAGACTATCTCTGGTGTAATGTTCCATATGTGCCTGTGCCTCCATGATGGCTGGAAACATGCATCTGGTGACACCTGATGTGGCACTTCTATCAAGGGCATGATGGCCAGCAGCCCTCCTACAAGTACCCCTGTACATCTGCCTGTGTGGTACCTCATCAGTCATTTGGCTATGGCTACTGTATACAGACACACTTGCCATAGTCACCACACTTTCCTGTCCCATGCCACCACCCACCAACTGACCCTCATCTATTGCCACTGGTGATGGGGTATCTATGGGCATTGTGACTGTGTGTGGGGATGGGGTGGATAATAGTGGGATGTCAACCAATGGCACAGATTCAGCCCCTGACAACTCTGCCTGTGCCTCACTATGCCTATCATCATTGTCAGAGTCTGTACGGACACCGACATTAGTTTGCCTGCAGGAGGGACCCTGACTCACCTCGCCAACTGTGAGGGGAAACAAGAAATGTAAATTAAGTCCTGTACATTATGGTTTACTTCTAAACACATACACACACACACACACACACACACACACACACACACACACACACACACACACATACACTTACAGGTGAGGTGGCACAAAGATATTACACAGACCTCTCATTACCCAACAGTCAACATGCATGACATATGGAACTTAACAGCATGCACTGCAGCCATACTCAATCCTTGTTACCAACATTATACATCTCTGTGATGCATGAGTTGTGTTAGTAGGTGATGCCCCTTCCCCTGGAACACAGTGCACCCATGTACACAGTATTGATGTGTACCTGTACAACACACTGGCATGTACAGTGCACAATAACTCACAAGTGTACACACCGTTGCTAAATGTGCATATGTGTGGCAGTTATGTTTGCTCTGTTGCTCACAGCCCCTATGTGTTTGTCTGACACATACCTGGGATGATATGAGGACTGATGTCAGTAATTAATGCATATCCTTTGATTTGAAGATCTCATCATCAGCAGTGCATGTATGTGCAATAAAATCTGGTTGCACTGACAACCTTCAAAGCTTAATGTGGATATGAGAAGTGTACATACCCTTGTTGACATGCCAGCCTATTCTATGATATGCAATGGGGCCACAATACTGCATTTGTTAACATTACACACAGCTGATATGTGACATATGACCTGTGCAATCCAATGCAGTATCAAACAAATGTGTTAGTCATGCAGATGCTGAATGAGATGCATACAATATGTGGTTTGCATAAGTGTGCACACCCTTAACACAATGGTTTGTTGAAGCACCTGTTAAGTGAACTACAGCAGTCACTATTCCTGGAAGGGGTATACTAGCATGGCCCATCTTCACTTGCCATTATTTGGTCATTCAGCCCTACAAATTTCCCCCAACTCTTCCAGATTGCAAGGCCAGCTCATGTGCACAGCCCTTGGAGGTCACACAGAGGCTTCACTATTGAGGTAGAGTCAGGGTTATGTCTGGCACAATTCATAACCTTCACTGTGTTCAGATACAGCCATTCTTAGCAAGCTTTGGATGTATGCTTCAGCTCACTGTTGTGTTTCAAGCTGACACCCCTTCCCATACTCAGCCTTATTGCAGGTGCTTGGCAACTATGGGCCACACATGAGTGTTATTTTGCAGTGTTCCAAATTCCAAACACCATGTATACTGGCCTAGTTCCAGCTTATGAACAGCAAACCTAAAGGTGTACACTGGCACCAGCAAGCTAAATATTGTGGATGGTGGCCCTGAGGTGGGGTGAGGTGTTGCTTGTGCACCACACATATCTTCATGAATACTGTCTGTATGTTTGAGCTTTGGTCTCATGCTTTTGGGAGACTTGATGTTATGCTTATGCTACCTGTACAGAGCACTGAATGATGAATCATGTGGGACAACTCTTCCATCTGATTACCCTAACCCATGGGCCACACTTATGCAGAACCAGGCAATTGTCGACACAGGTACTACACAGACAGTACTTGCTAGACATTCCTGCAAGTCCCTCAGTGTTACTGCATGTTTCCGGGCAGCCTCCATGACCAGTGTGCAACATGTTTTGTCATCTGTTTTAGATGGGCATCTGTTTATTTTCTGCATCAATGTTGTCCCATACTTCATACGCACATACATGACTGTCTGCACTGTTTGCCATGGCATATGTGATGGTGAGGTAAGGCTACTTTTCCCACTCCTGAGTGCTACCTTTCAGATATGGGATCGATTTCATGGTTTGTAAGATGTGTGCAAGCCACGGCTCCCTCTGTTGCAGGTGAGTGGGCAAGTGTCATGGACATACTTCTTGGACAGCAGATCATTAGGTGGTGTGACATTGAGGCCGTGTACTTGATGGAAGGTGTGTACTCAAGAAGAGTCATCACAAGCTGCTTCCACAATATGTTATTTGAAGTGTGTGCACACATATGCTTCCAGTGTTCCCCATATTTGTTGTCCTAATATAGGATTCCATATTACACATTCATTGCTCATGTTAGGATCACATTACAGGTTGTAAAAGGTGTGGAATGTGGTACTGTGGTTTGCCGTTGTTTATATCAGGAACAGTTGTCATTGTAATAGTGGTGTATACAATGTTGTAGCCACTGTACAAAGGTAATGTTTCAGCCATGTCCCTACTGTAGGCCATTTATCCCACCATTATGTTCATCTCTGTCCACACATCTTGCACTGACAGGTTGTTAAGTATACTGCAGGACTCTTACATACCCTTCAGATATGCCACTATGGTGACCACTGTGATGCAGTGCAGTTAACACTGACAATAAGTGAACATGTACAGTATGCATTATGGGAAGGTATGTTAAATGTGTGCATGGCAAATAGCATGGCCAAAACATGGCCAGTATATTGGCAAACCTGGAAAAAACAACTCCATACTCACCAGATATAGGCTGCTGCCCCAGTTGTATACCAGAGGGACCTAAATAGTTGTGTGAGAGAAGGAATGTTGGTAGCCACACCTGTGGCATTGGTACAGGGTGGGAGCAGCATTTCACTGCATTGACAGTACAGACCCACAATACTAGAGATAATGGACATCTGTTCATTACTGCACTGCAACAACAGACTATCTTATCTGACATATGCATGTAGACACTTTACAGATGAAAATAGATAAGCAACAGCGGTCTGCATGCTCCTCGTCCATTGTGTGGGTGGCACCCACCTCCACAATGCTGTCTTCAGCCTGCTGGCTTGTCTGGCAGGCGGGTGCCCAAGGTTGGTGAGAAGCTCCTCATCTTGTGTCAGTGGAGGGTGGATGGCATGACCCCCACCTTTGGTTAGCTTGCCCTCCTAAGTGCAGCAGCACGCTGATGGGCATGGTGGATCAGATATGTGCACTGATTCTGCATCTGCTAATAATTTTGGTTGTGCATGCTGACATTGTTTACCCTGTGGACAAGCTCGTTGCACAGGGTGGTCCTCTCCTGCAAATCCTGGGACCTGTGGCTGAATAGTATGGCATGATGCATGATGTGATATTGGATGATTGCGCCATTTTCAAGGTTTGTGAATGTGGGGAGACGTTCCTGGGGCATTTTACCTAGAAGACATAAAAAGGAACAAAGATCACAGGACCTCATATGGTTATCCATATGCACATCAACAGTGGATATTACTTGAAAATAATCCAGACTATACCAGAATACTGTAAGCTATCATGGCTTTGACATCTTGCATTACACTCCTGGCCCTGACCTGTCCAGTTCCCCCAATGTTGAACATCTAATGACATAATCCACTATTCACCATTCATTTCTGTGCAGAGGGATGACTGTGGTCATCTTCCATGTGGATGGTATGTGGATGGTGGCATGTCTGTGTTTGACTATAGTGTGTAATGGAACTTTGAGCACATGCCTGTGTTCATGTAGGAGGCAAACTGTGATGTTCTCATGCCCCATGGAGATGTGCTGTTGTTGCCATCATTCGGCATTATGTCCATGGTCACCATTGATGCGGGCAGGATTATGGCTGATGTGCATATCCCCCTGTACTAATGTTGTGGACAGGGTGCCACTGTTCCCACCTATGCTGTCTGATGCAGGTTGTCTGTATCCATGGCATGTGGGTATGAGGTGGGCTTTACCCCCAGTACAGGTTGACTTGTGTTACTGCCTCTGAGACTGCGTACATATGTGGAGACAATGGTTGCAATTGGCCTTGGTGGTTTGGATATGTCTGATTTCTAGTCATAGTCAGCCTTACAGGAAGTCACCAGTGAACCTACATGCTTGCTCAGATAGAGGTGCACTTGCTTCCAAGTTGTGGTCTGCACCTATGTGTCCCTGTACAACCACTATAGCAACCTATTATGTGCTTTGTGTCTTGGTGCTGTCCACCAAGGGGGATTTCTCTATCGTTGGTGGAGGATGGTTGTATAGGTAAGGTATTGCTGATTCCATATAGCTACAGTGGATATGAAATATACACACACCTGTTACAGTGCATGGTACTTGTGCCCCACAAAAGCACATGTTAACACAATCCCCACCTGTGATGTGTCCTATAGCCTGCTCAGTTCAATGAGAACATATAGGGCATCCAAACATTGCATGTATGCTGTAGTATCCATAATTGCAACGGCCCCACCCTTATCAGCTGGTTTGATAATCAGTCTATCATAATTCATTAAATCTAGCAGTGCTTGCTTTTCCAAATAAGTTAAATTATTAAACCTGCATGTTGCATTGTCAGTCTTATTTCATCCTCACAGGTTTTTCAAAAAGTGTGAACTGTGGGGTGCATGACTGGTATGAAAGTACTCGAATGTTTCTCAACATTAGTATAATGGCTGTTTCCCTTAAACATGTTATTAAGAATAATATTCTGTCCAAACATGTGAAAATCCAGTATAACTTCACTTAGTACTGACACCCTACTGGGTACAAATGATAATCCTTTACCTAAAACATTAATTTGTTCTTTAGTCAGTTGAACACTAGCTATATTAAATACATTACAGTCATTAAAATCAGTCAGTTCATGACTCTCCGCCATTTCACATCCCTGTGTACAGAGCAACCTAGCCTGTTTTCTGTTTTCTGTTTTCTTCCTTACTGGTACTGGGAAAGTTGGAGAAGTTATAGAACTGCTCCTTGCTGCAGAAAAAAAAAGAAGAAGAAGATGAAGAAGAAGGAAGCGAGGTTTTCAGCCTTGCTCCCATGGTAATACTGAGCTGTTTGGTTCCCTGTGTGATGTCATCAGCCCGAGCCATAATAGAGGTGTTGCTATTGAGATCCATGGCAACCATGGAGCCTTCTGCTGTCGTGGTTGTAGCCATAGAAGCATTGTTCACATTTTGTTGAACATTAACATTCTGAAAAACATCAGTGGGCTCAGTAGACATATTGTTGGTATGTAAATTACTTGCTACTGTTGGATTATATTCAGTTATAGCCTGTTCATGAGGCCATGTAAAAATACAGCCTGGCATAAAGTCGTGATCGTCCCTTTGCAGCTTTTTCATCTTCGTTCGCTGCAATTTATTTTCAAACAAAGCTATATTATTCAATATATGGTTAATTTTACACAGATATTGGTCTGTGTTGTAATGTATTTGTATGTTACTCTGTAGATTTTTTACCTCACTATGAAGTTCCTCTTCAACAGGTGAAAAATGTTCTATAAGCAAATTCATATAACGGAAGCTGGTGTCTATGCTGATCTGCTGCCAGAGCGCTAGTAAGTCAGGACATGCATCTCCCTGTGCTAGCATACATAGTACTCTCATCCCCCTAGGCACTATTTTATATTCCAAGCATGCTTCCATGTGAAATCTCTGCCATTGCAGCCATTTCAATTTTCTTGTGATATTATCTAAATAAGTCAAAAGCTCAAAAAAAGTCTCATTTAATGGCTCAGCTGTAGATAGGCCATTTTCCTGTGTGTAGTACTTCATCAAGTCCATCCCAAGTAAAGAATTTAAACAGGAAGAAACATTACTTTTGAATTTCTCACTTAGAGCCCAGTGAACGTTTGTGTGGCTGATAAGCCAGTTCACCCACATCATTCTGTAGTTCGGCCATGTGGAAAGAAGATGCAACAACAAACCAAAATGCAGCAAAACACAAGCCTCTTAGCTTTCCTTAAGGACCCCTCTCAAACCTCTTGTAAGAACAAATCCAAAAACAAATGAAACAGAGTCCAAACTAGCCATAATCTTTTATTATAAAACATAAGCACTTTCAGGTTAAAAAACCCTTCATCAAACAAACTTCACATAATCATGACAGTCTTTAAATATTAAAACATTTCTAAAAGAAACTAGTTACTTCTATATTTGATCCACCTTTTCTTTAAGGCTGGCTTTAAAGGTACAGAACTATTAAACCCAGGTGGGTTGTCAACAGCCAACTGTATGATCCATCTTAGCTCTGCATACTCTGTATCATTGACAATGCCCCCCCTCCATTTTTTTTCATCTGTGCAACATGCAGGACCATAAAAACAAAAGTATGATCTGGGTTAAATAGTTTTGTACCTTTAAAACCAGCCTTAAAGAAAAGGTGGGTCAAATATAGAAAGTAATTCGTTGCTTTTAGAAATGTTTGAATATGTGAAGTTTGTCTGATGAAGGGTTTTTTAACCTGAAAGCACTTATGTTTTATAATAAAAGATTATGGCCAGTTTGGAGTCTGTTTCATTTGTTTTTGGATTTGTTCTTACAAGAGGTTCGAGAGGAGTCCTTAAGGGAAGTTAAGAGGCTTGTGTTTTGCTATATATAATTACTTGTCCAGGAGGGTATTTCTTCTAAACTTGTTATATTTTTTCCAGGTGGGAAATAACCTGTAACAAAACATTGTTGTTTTTTTTATTGTTAAGCAGTTCTACTAATAATTTGGCATTTTGGAATTTTGGGAAGTTACATGAATAGGAGGCAACCCTCCTGCATTTTTGTGGGGCCATTGCATTTGATAATACTGTAGTCTGGTGGGAGTAACTCAGAATCTGTAATGTTAGGCTTAAGCCAGGTTTTTGTGATGGCAAGAATATAAGGATCATACTATGATATCCAGGCATGTAGCTCATTAATTTTGTCACAATTTATATAGAGGTCAATAGTGCCAATATTCAATTTTTGGAAGACAAGTGGGAAAAGGATAGGAGAGGGCTGTGATGTGCTAGTTTTATTAGTATGCGTTGTTTCATGATAAGATAGTACAGGTGGGAAGATGTATAGGTTGAGGTGATAGATGGGGGATTAGTTATTTTATAGGTATAGTTCTATGCTATTTGTATTAATTCATGTGTTTCTGGGCCTGGGTTGGAGTGGACATCACCATATTGTCGGATTTTTAAGAGGTAGTGTGTTGATTTAGAGGGGACCTGTACAATATATTTTTTTGAGGTGAGTGGTGGTAGTAAAGTGTTTTGTACTTAAAATAAAGACAATGTGAGAAATTAAAATGGCAGGGAAATATATTGGAATAGCTACTCCTGATTTCATAGTATGCTGAGTGAACTGCAATAGGAGAAGTGTATAGAAGTAAAAGTATATAATGATGGTTTGTTAGACAGGATGCTAGTAGCATAAGAAAGAGACATGAAGGTGGAGAAACATTTGAAATGTTGGTTGTTGTTCCGAAGAGGAGAAAGTGACATATAGTATGTAGTATGAAGTGGGGGGAGTCAGAGGTTAAGAGATGTAAATGGAGAAGATTGTCGTATTAGTTAATTCTAATTATGTAATGATGAGAAAGGAAATGGATGAGTATCAGTGGTATTTCAAGTCAGTCACAGGCAAATGGAGCAGGATATAACTAAGGATACTAAAAATAAAATATAGGTGCCTGTAATAGTATGAAGATTAGATAGTGACATGTAATTTCTGTGGTTGAGAGGAGTGAGAGCATGTGAATGGCTATTTGTGAGATGGCTGTGTAGCTGCAGATAGGAGTAGTTAAGGGGCTTGTGATAGGTTGGAATTTGGATAGGGATGGATAGGTCCTGCATAAAGGAAGTGATGTCAGGGGGTGTGTGGGAATGGGGGTAGGGTGGTGAGTGAATCAAAGTGAAGCTAAGCCTAGTGAGGCAAAGTTGAACAGAATCAAACTGAATGTCTTAATAGACTAGAGCACAGCAATAGCAGGGCAGTGTTAAAAACTAACAGCAAAAAACGTGTTTGTACTAAGACAAAAAACAGGAAATATCATATCAGTGGGAGATAGAAAAGTGTGCCAAAAAGCAGTATGCAGCTGTTAAAGGAGACAGAACAAGGCCAGCCCAGTATGAGTAAAGTAGACAGGGAATTAGGAGTTAGATATATGTAGCAAACAGAGGACAGGCAGCAGCAAAAACTCAGCAGTTACTCACTGTGCCTTATAACTGAGAGACAAACAGGAGTGGGTCTAGGGTACAGCAGTAAAGTAAATAATAAATGGGCACCAGTAGGAAGGGAGCCCTGCATGGAAAGTATTCATAAAAATTAATATCAAAGTCATTTATTTCTAGAAAACAATATGTATAAATATTATCAGTGATGCATCCATTTACTTACACATTCTCAAGTTATGTTATTAGAGTCTTTCAAAAGAGTATAGCTTACCACACTAAGCCCTTGAGGTGAAATTCTTTACAGCCATTTCTTCAACATGTAATTACTTGGCTATGCTGGTGGGTCTATCATATCCCTCTATACAGTAATTACAAGTGTAACAGCTGAGAGCTGGAAGAATGGCAACTAGTACTCCAGATACGGCCTAACAAAAAATATACAACTATAAAATTGCATTGCTATTACTAGAATCTCTTCCCATTATCACTACTTCAATGTATTTATTAATATGTCTAAGTTTTGCTTGCACTGACTCTTTAAAAATATTTGCTAATAAGGCACTTCTAGTATAACTGCAATTTTTCCTTATATTCTGCATAAATTCCCAGTAGCTAAGTCAATAATGAATGATGTGACTCCAAGCAATATTTTTTTACTTAATATATCTGACACTTTCCATCCTAAATAACTCTTCTCTCAGGTGTACTCAGACATTTGTCCTTAATCTACCACAATGACAAAAATTATCCATTTCCACACAGTAATGAATTGATGTCCTGTGTGAAACTAAGGGTCACTGAGCCTTTGTATGTATTTATTATTCAAAGGAATTTTCAGATTTGACAGAGTGCATCTTCTTGCTATGAATCAACTTATAGAAACATCTCACCTCTGATGGTTAAGCAATATGTAAGTAACGTTGGTAAAAAGATAAGGGCTTTAAGAATAAATGGAGTGTTAGAATATGCATTGTATGTATTTTTAAGCATTGAACATCCAGTAATTCCTATTTTTAAAGCACTACCAAGAATGCATAAAAATACCCTACCCCCACTGATGAGACCGATAGTTTCAGGGAGGGGATGGGTTATTGAACATTTATCAATGTGGGTAGAAGCAAAATTGAAAAATCTGCTTGCTTATTTTCCTAGGATTTTGAAAGAGACTGCACAATTCTTATAAAAATTGTATGATGCTTGCAAAACTTTAGATTTGAAGAATGTGTTGATGGTAACCATGGACGTCAACAGTCTGTTCATGGTCATCACAAATTAATTTGGGTTAAAGGCAGTGAAAGAGGTACTGCACACTGTTAATATATATGATGAGAATACTAACACTTTAATCCTGGAAGCACTAGTATTGGTGTTAGAAAATAACATCTTTTTTTGTAATGGAACACATTATAGGCAGGTACAGGGTGTTGCCATGGGCACACGCTGTGCTAACTCATATACTAATTTAGTGTTAGCCTTCTGGGAAGATAAAAATATTTTTAAATGTGAACATCTATGGAAGACTTCAACAATTTTTTATGGCAGATTTGTTGATGATATATATTTTTTTCTTGTGGGCACAGGGCAGTGATGAACTGTTAAACTTTGTTAATTTCACAAAAAAAAAAAAAAAAAAAACTTGCACAATTAAATAAAAATAAAAAACAAAACAGATGGTGTTGAAAATGTATTAGTACCAAACAAGCATCTGGCACCTGGCTTTTCGCCTTCAAGGATAATTTACATATTTTGATGCACACAAACTTTTTTATATACCAAGTGAACCATCCAAATAGACAATTCCATCAATCAAACAATTATACAATTGTTCAATAAATCAATTGTGTTCTAAATAGAAAAACGTTAAAGCATTTTTTAAGGCATTAATTTAAAATTGTCATTAACTATACCAGAAACCTGTGACAACATTCAACCCACTTTTTTAAAACATAATCATAGCAGCATTTGATAGACAAGATCATGTGATGATATTTGTTGATTACCTGAAGAAAACTACAGATTTTCTTAGGTTTTCAGTAGAGCATAGCAATGAGACCATTGCCTTTTTAGACATCACATTAAATAAAAATGTAACTGGAGAAATTATTATTTGAATGCACGTAGTATGCATCCTAGGTATATTTTTTATAATATTATGCAAGGGCAAGGGTACAGAGTTTCTCAGCTGTGCACAGACAATAATGAGTTTCCCAAAGAAATTGATGTGTTAAATGAACATCTTAAGGAAAAGGGGTATTCAAAGGAAAATTTAGAAAAAAACTAAGAACAGTATAATATCTAACAGGGAAGCCAGGGCTAGACCATGGTTTTCTGATATAAAGAACAGCAGGGAGATAAGCTGAAGCCATCTAATAAGTATGACAAAAAACCCAAGGTAATGCTACGCTATAGTAACTGTGTTTGGGATATGTGATATTATTAAGCAAAACTGGAAGATGCAAAGAAGTGACAATCACTTGAAGGATATTTTAGATGAGAAACCTAGATTTACCTTCAAGCAAAATAGTAACATAAAAGACATGTTATGCATGGAACATGGTTTGAAAAACAAGAAGGCTAACTGTGTTTCCTCTGTACACATGAGAACAGGGACTTTTCCCTGTAGGCATTGCAAAGCATGTTCAAATGTGAATGGTTTAAATTATTTTATAAATCCTGTTACAAACAAAAAATACACATTTGAGTTTTATACAGATTGACATACAGATAACGTGGTTTACTTTTCATACTGCAAGTCATGAGTGAGTTTCCATGTTGGAAAAACTAATTGTAAGTTAAAAACAAGAATATTGCATCATTTGTCATCTATTAGACAGAATGATAAACATAATGCATTGTACCAGTATGTTTCTATCTTTCCAGATCATACTTTTGTTTTTATGGTCCTGCATGTTGCACAGATGAAAAGGGGGGTGGGGGGGGGGTGGCATTGTCAATGATACAGAGTATGAAGAGCTAAGATGGATCATATAGTTGGCTGCTGACAACCCACCTGGATTAAATAGTTCTGTACCTTTAAAACCAGCCTTAAAATAAAGGTGGGTCAAGTATAGAAAGTAATTGGTTGCTTTTAGAAATGTTTTAATATTTAAAGACTGTCATGATTATGTGAAGTTTGTCTGATGAAGGTTTTTTAAACTGAAAGCGTTTATGTTTTATAATAAATGATTACGGCCAGTTTGGACTCTATTTGTTTGTTTTTGAATTTGTTCTTACAACTAATTATGTATCTTATGAAAAAAATCATACAACAGCTGTGACTATTGACTGGCAAAACCTTACACTGGACTTTCCCACAGCTGATACAAACTTTTATAGTTTCACACAACTTATCAAAACACACACTAGATTTAATAATATCAACAGTAAAGGTGTAGTCCTAGACTGTATACTGGTCTCTGACCCTATTAAATTTACAGCCTCTGGAACTTATCCAAACTCACTTAGTGACCACATTCAAGTTTATAGCCATAGAAATACCACCCACCAACCTAACAACCAAATTAAAACAACCCAAAACCTTTCTAAAAGCATTATAGACTCCTTCATCAATACATTGAAAGGCTTTAATCGATGTGTCCTAAAATCTCTTGCACTCAATGAGGCAGTTAATACTGTTAATACCTTATTCTTAAATACTTTAAACAGCCACACCCCTTCCACAAAAAATAATGAAAATGATTGATGAACCATGGCTCACTACCCAGTCAAAAGAAAGAATGTCTAACAGAGTCAAGGCTAGTTAAGAATGGCTTGAACTTAAGGCTCCTTATAACCTGCAACTTTGTAGAGAATTGTACAATTTGAGTAAGAAAAAAAGAAGTTAACTTAGATAAATAAATAAATAAATAAATAAATATATATATATATATATATATATATATATATATATATATATATATATATATATAGCCATCTTCAACTTCAACAGAAGAATTATCCCAAAAATTCTGGACATGAATATGCATCCAGTTATATCCGGGCTCAAAGAAGGTACCCAACTCTCCTTATAATAGCTCTCCACTAGAAATTTAAACCTTATTCAATATGTACTTCATAAAAAGCATTATCTCCCTAAGTAAAAACTCTTCCACCATCCAGTGTTTCTTCCATCCCCATAACACCCAATCCTAGCAATTCAATAAACAGCAGGTTACCCAAACCAATATTCTCCATACAATAGGCAAGCTACCACTTCTTTTACCCTCTCCCCAAGCATCCCCACACAATCCTAATTTACCCTGTATATCTAGTGCTAACAACTTCCACTCAGGACCAGCCTCCACACCAATGATAAAAAAAAAAACTTCTGTGTAAACTCAAACCTTGCTTCATTGCAGTTGGCAACCTCCCACCAGAATACCTAAAGATAGCTGGTGATGCCATATCTCTATCCTTATCAGTAAATCTATATCTGAATCCTATGTACCCTCACTATGAAAAAATCCTATATTATCCTTCTTCATAAAGGTGCCATCTCAGCTGGCATCTGTAACTTTCTGCCTATTGCAATATTATTACCTTTCTCAAAAATTCCTGATAGGTGTATTCACAAGCAGCTCCTCCAGTATCTTCTACAAGAATGGTTCTTAACATACACCCAGCATCCTTCTGCCCAACACACAGTACAATTACTTTCTATGATCATTCACTAACTCCATAAACAAATACAGGGACTCAGGCAACTTGTTTCCTCCTTATTCATTGACCTATCAAAAGCTTTCAATACAGTTTCTCATCCTAATCTCCTTTAAACTGCTAAATTTGCCACCAGTTCATCATATTGCACCCACCACTGCAATGTTCTCAAGGAGCTTAACTGGCTAGAATTCCCCCACTATCTGGACTACCTACAATTCTCAAATACACAAAAACTAATACACAAACCTGATAGCTGTCCAGCCCTTAAGTCTATCCTACACACCTATATTCCCACCAGCAAAGTTCATTCCATGAATAGATGACTCATAGAAGTATACAAACCCACCAAAAGGGCTGGCAAGTGTCTCTATTCTTATGCCATAGCTAAACTATGGGATAACCTACCAAATAATATTACCAATATAGAAGACTCCAAAAAGTTCAGACTCACACTAAAAACTACCTCTACAATTCCTGGACCTGCCTTTGCCCAACAGCAAACATCTAATATCCCACTATCCTTGTTTCTTCCCCACCTCCTTTCCTCTTTCCACCCTCCCACTAGCATCCTTCCAGTTTTAAGTCTTCTTATCCCATCCCTCAAATCCATCAGCATGTAGTACTAGGAGCATTTCAGCCCTTTCTCTTTAAATCACGTCTCACAAAAGTTTTACCCCTACTTTAAGTTTATATCTACTTCTACCCACTAATTATTTGTGTGCCTTTTTTCTACTTTATTACCTCCCATCTCCAAGACTATAAAAATGTTATGTGTTTTATTCAGATGACTATTATATATTTGTAAAATATATCTTAAATGTAAACTATACTGTGCATTTTGTTCTACCAAATGTGACTGTTGCAACTGTGTAATGATTTTTAATTTGATGTTAAATTTAACTGCTACTGTCTTTAAATTTCTTTTGGAGCTTTTCTCCCCAGGCCTCTGCTGAAAATGGGTCACTGACCCAGTCGGACTTTCCTGGTCACCAAATGTTAATAGATAAATAATATAAATAAATTTAAACTGACTCATCTTGTACATTCTCCTTCTTCATTACTGCAGTTCAGTAGCTATTTAACTGATAGTCTGCAGTCTATAAAATGGCATACCTGAAAGTCTCCACTGGTTTGCCCAAAAGCTTTATTCTTGGTCCCCTTCTCTTTAATATCTTTATCATTGACCTCTATACTTCTATGATTTCCAGCCTGTCTTATAGAATATGTTAATGATTCTACACTCATATGTGTATCTAATGACTTGCCTCAACTCCTTCATATCCTGCAAAAACCTTTTTCCTTAGTTGAGAAATGGCTCTATGAGGCCTAGCTACTACTCAACCCTAAAAAGCAAAGTTACTGCTATTTATCCAAAATCACACATGCCTGATAAAATTAATTTCAAAATCTTTTCACTAAATAAAGCTGAAATTTAAGTAGCCTCTCATACAAAACTTCTTGGAGGGATTATAGATGATAACCTTAGATGTGACCTGCATGTTCAAAATAACATAAAAAAGAATCACCAAAAATTAGGAATGCTCTACAGGTATAAAAACGTCCTTAGCATCACCACCAAAACCACTCTTGCCACTACCTGCCTTCTCCCATTTCTCTTATACTATCAACCCATCCTAGCTAACCTGTAGGCTACAGTTAAAAAAAATCCAGAGGCATGCTATAAAAATAATGCAAAATTTGCCACCAACAAATAATACATCAGCCACCACTGTATTACTCTTAAGGCTTTGAATTGCCTCAAACTGCCTTACTACCTAGATTACAAAGAGTGTAGTCTGTGTGTTTAATGTAATCTCTATGAACTGCAACATGTATATACTGTACTTGTATTATTATTATTATTATTATTATTATTATTATTATTATTATTATTACTGTATATTTCTATTGACATGGTTCTTTTTAAACTTGTTATAGTTGTCTAAATATTTGCACTATGTATGTATAGGTTCAGACTGCATGAACTGGTGCTATTTTTTTTACTTAGTTAATATGTCATTCTTTTATATTTAAAACATTAACAAAATCATGGCAGTGGAGATATATGATTAGAAAATGTGGAATGTGTACCAAACAGTAAATTATACAATTCTGGTAACAAGTACACCCAAATGTTAAAACAAATTGATTTTTTTTTTATGATTAGAAAATGTTTAATTCATACCAAATAATAAAGGATAAATTTCCGGTAACATGTATACCCAAATGTTAAAAACAAATTCATAAGTGCTTTTCTCCATAAAACACTAGACTTCTTCAGATAATCAATTGAAGAATAGAAAAGAAAGAAATACACCATAAAAGCACCACATTGGCAATTGCAGCTAGTCACAATTTATTAAATACAACCTATTAAGAATTTCTACTAATCTACTATTAAATTCTACCTCCTTTCTGACTGGTAAAAAACCTGTTAATACATATATAAAATACTATACATTGAGTCAAAAACAACTGATACAATAAAACATTAAAACCAATAGGAAAGGCAATATACTCACAAGTGGATTGTTAATACCACCTGTTCTTTAAATTATAATTGTTCTAATACAAGACATGATCCCATACAAACCATTATACTTCTAGGGCTTCACAATTGGTAAAATGAAAAACCTTAGCACCAATAAAAAAGGACATATATTTACAAATGGATTGGTGGTAAAAAACATATCTTAAGTCATGATTGGTTACTCACAATAGCCCACTATATTAATATATCAAAAGCATTTTCAAAACAAGTATTTCCTACTTACCAAAATAATCCCACAATATAAAAAAGAAAGAAGAAAGAAAAAAATAAATAATAATTCAAACAGTTTACTATCATCCCAAGGCTTTTAACTTCAGAACACATGCAATGGAAGAATAGTCATTCATACCTGGCCACACTCCGGCATTTAGTTGGAGTTGCCAGATTAATTCTTTATTTTCTAGGTGTAGTGCCTGAGGGCTGCCCCTCAAATTTTTATCCACCAAATCAATACCCATATACACAAAATTATGCCCATGGTATTAATAAATATGTTTCTGGCAATTCAATTTAAAGACAAATAACTATGTAAAAACTAATAGCAGGGGAGAAATGTATAGATGCATTTTTTGCCATTATTGCAAATATGTATTTGAGGCTATGAGCTTTGTATTAAAAGGGTCTGAATTGCAGGTAAAGGGTAGATATAATTGCAAAACCAGTGGGATTGTTTATATAGCTAGGTGCCAGAAATGCACTGACTTTTATATAGGTAAAATGGATCTTAAGTTTAAGACCAGGATTTATGAACATGAGTATAATATTAAAAATAATTATAATTTAATTTTTCTTTCTTCTTTCTTTTTATATTGTGGGATTATGTTGGTAAGTAGGAAATATGTGTTTGGAAATGTTTTTGATATATTAATATAACAGGCTGTTATGCATAACCAGTCATGACTGAAGATATGGTTTCTACCACCAGTCCATTTGTGAATGCATGCAATTCTTTATTGACTCTAAGGTTTTTCATTTTACCACTTGTGAAACACTAGAAGTATAATGGTTTGTATGGTAACCATGTCTTGAATTGGAACCAATCACAATTTAAAAAATGAGAGGTACCACCAACCCGATCGTGAATGTGTGGTCTGTTCTATTGGTTTTACCAATCACAATTTAAAGAAAGGGTAGTATTACCAATCCACTCATGAATATATTACCTTTCTTATCGGTTTTAAGTTTTGATTTTATTCTACCAATCATGTTTGACTAGATGTATAGTGTTTTGCATATGTATTAACCTGTGTTTAACCAATTGGAAGGGAGGTAGAGTTTAATAGTAAATCAGTAAAAATTGTTTATTGATTGTCATATTTTAATGTAATCATTTGTGACTAGCTGCAATTACCAATGAGGTGTTTTTATGGTGTATTTAAAATTGTTTGCATTCCTCAACTGATTATCTGAAGAAGTCCAGTATTTTATAAATAAAAGTGCTTATCAATTTGTTTTAAAATTTGGGTGTAGTTGTTACCAAAATGTTATCAGTTATTGTTTTGTATGAATTCAATACTTTCTAACCGTGAGAAATCAATTTGTTTTAACATTTGGGTGTACTTGCTACCAGAATTTCATTGTTTGATATGAGTTCAACGTTTTCTAATCATATATCTCCAGTGCCATGGTTTTGTTAACTTGTTTCAGTTTGTCATGTTTGAACTGTTACATGTTGGATTGTTCTATATTACACTTTATAATAACTTTATTTAACTATAACCATATTATGGCAATGTGGAGCTTTCTTCCCCGGGCCTCCAGTGAAAATGGGATATCAACCTATTCGGACTTTCCCGGTAAACAAATGTCAAATAAATATCGGTCCCAACTAGTCTGTTGAAATTTTCTTCTATTTCCTCCTGTTTCCTTTGAATGAGATAAGAATCTGTATGACTATTTAACCCTTGGTTATTTTTATCATGTTCTCAAAGAAAGGGTAGTGTCTCATGTGATGAATGTTCTGTTAGTTCTTTTGTAGTATATCATATTTCCTTACATTAATAACATACATTTTAACAGTACTATATTTTATTCATGCAAGTTAAAAGGCATGTATTCCCTGTCATTGTCCCTGGAGTCTGTATTATATTCTAGATATTAACAGAAGTTTAAAATCAGGCTGTATGAACATGTTAGGGGCTCCACTCAAAGAGTTCCAAACAGTACTGTGGCCACTTAGCACTGAGGCATGTAGGTCAAATTGTTTGTCTTTTGGACAATGTTCTTGATCAGATTTATACCTCATCATGAGGTATGAAATCATTAAAGCAAATGGTACAGTGGAAAGAAGGTACATTTATTCTAATTCATTGTTTATCTTTTAATAAGTGGCATTTTTTATAAAAGGTTGTAAGTTAAGTGTAGCATATTTTATATATCCATACATTTGTGTGCTTTACTAAAGCATCAATAGACTTATACCTACTCATTTTCTGAAGTCTGTACCATTTTATTATTTCATTATTCATTATTAGTTGCGTTGTGTGTTCATGCATTTTCCCCTGCAGCTGTGTACTTTATGCCCAGATTTTCTGAGATTAAGCCCAATAAAAACATACAGATAAGACTGAGATTCCACTGAGTAGGACATATGCTGCAGAATGAAGTAATAAGTATTTTAGTCATTTGGGCTACGTCATGTTTTCAGAAACTTGGATCTTGCTTGTTATGAGCATTTGTACTGTTCTCAGGTACATAAAATACTGGATATAGAATCCACAAATTTCTGCTTGTACTTCCCTACAGCAGCTTGATGTAACTCAAGTATCCTTTTAGTAACTGTCAAATTTCGTCTTACCCCAGTCACCATGCAGTTATTGAAATATAGTCTATTATCTATCTCAATGTACAGTTTTCTTTATACTACTGTCTGTTTTGTGCACATTTCTTTATTATACTGCTTGCTTCATGCACTGCACTTGCCCTTCCATTATGTAAGTAAATGGTATACATTTTCCCAAAGCAATGATGTACATTTGATGTTGGAATCAAGGTTATTATCATCAGAGCAAGTGTGCATCTTTCCGGCAGAGCATCTCATATAGCATCCTTCACTAGACATGTAGCTATGCACTTAACTTACAGCACTTTATGTATTGCCATCCAAACTGAGACTGCTGCCTTGACACTGCATTCAGGAAGAAAATCCCAAAGACAGGTGAGACTATCACAAGGAATAAGAAAAGTCCATTAGCTGCTCAACCTTCTAAAATATAAGACCATGCATGACTGATGCGCCTAAGTACTATGATAATAATTGTTTTTTATGAGGATCAGACGGTACAGTGAACCAATTTAAGTCTTAAGAACCCTAACGAGTAATTAGCAAGAGATACCTCCTTGGTAGTAAAACTTTTGTCTAAAAAGTATGAAGTATTTTTTTTTTTTGTACAAATTAAAAATTGCTAATGGTTAGACAATCAGGTGTACTTCTTGGATAAAAGTGATTTGTAGTATTTGAACCTAGTTCTTGCATTAGCAATAAGAATTCAGTTCACTGTCTGTATGGAGCTTGCACATGCTTTCCATCTTGTTGCAACTTTTTCATTGTAGTCTTGTTTCCTCTTAACTCCTAAAATTTACTAATGGTTTGATGACTGTGTTATCAGGGCAGTGAAACTTATTTAGAACTGACACATTTTGTTTGCTTTCTTACTGGACACTATTGGTGAATTTGTGAAGCTATGTTTAAGTTTTGTGAAATTTTGTATACATGTGTCTCATATGGCATAGAAAATGTGTATCTTTGTGACCTTTCTCTATAAATGAAAAAAAAGTAAATTAATGGAAAATGTGTGAAACTTGAATTTCAAATGTCAGGAGTGACATTTTGCAGTTTCTCAGTTAGGAAATAATTGCTTGCAAGAAATGAAGTCAAAAAAGTTTTGGTGTCAGGAGCCAAATGCAATTAAACTGCTGTTCAAACAGGCAACTGAACAGCCATTAGCATTCAGATTAGAAACTGCTCTACTGCATATGGGGGTCTGAATGAGGAAAAAAAGTTTGATTACATATGTTTTCCTGCCAGAAAATGATAAGCTAAAATATACATTTTATAGCTAAGGCCAGATTCAGTCTTGCTTGGATGATTGCAGAAGTATATCGATGGCTTTTGCTACATCTGTCTGATTAGCATTTTTACTAACAGAACAGTTAACAACAGTATTTCTTTACGTTAGAGCAGCTAGAGTAAATATCTAGCCTAGTTCAAATGATTCTTCAATAGTCTGTTGTGTGCAACTGATAACTGGTTTCTATTTTTATGTACCTTCATATCTCTCAACCTCGTAGAGCAAGAAATCCGGACAAAGCCATAATTAAAAGTAGGACAAAGGTCCAAAAATAAGGACAATTTTTAAATAATGCTCTTACAAACTTAGAAAGTTGATAGAATAACAGGTTTTGCATTAGCACAAATTTTCTGAAGGTTAAAAACTCAAATGTTTGTCATTATTTTCTAATTTCACTTTAATGATTTGGCACTTATTTGCCAGAAAACAACAATTTTATGAAAAATGGACCAAAAATATGAGGCAAAAATCTGGACATTCTGTCAAAATCTATACAGTTGAAAGGTACCTTACTTATCTCCATATATTTAATTTGTGTCAGCAATTTTTTTCTCTGATGGCTATCAGACCTCTTTGGGGCAGTAGAGCAGATACTGGGAGGTGGCCATGGTGGTGCAGTGGTTAGCATTGTCACCTCACAGCAAGAGGTTCTCCGGTTCTTTCCTTGGCTAGGATGCCTTCTGTGCGGAGTCTGCATGTCCTCCCTGTGTATGCATGGGTTTCCTTCGGGTGCTCCGGTTTCCTCCCACATCCCAAAGACATGCTATAGGTGGATTGGACACTCCAAATTGGCCCTAGGTGTGAGTGTGTGCATGTGTGTGCCTTCAGTGGAAGGTTGGGCACCAGGCTGGCAGCTCGACACCATAAAACTCCACTGCCAATCATGAGCAGACAGGTGATTCACTGTGGTGACCCCTAACTGGGAAAAGCTGAAAGAAGAAGAGCAGATACTGGGACCTTAGTCACAGCTGCTGCCATACCCAGGTGGTACACTGGTGGGCAGTAGTGGGAATCTAGAACCTTCAGTGTCAGCTTATCAGTGACAAATGGGAGGCAGCAGTTCATCTGTGAAAGCAACACTCAAAACTGTGTATACACATATATCTATAGCTATCTATCTAGCAATCTATATGGATTTCTATCACATTATCAAGTGCTAGGAAAGTCAAATATCATATGATCGAGACCATATCATTGACTTGCCAAAAACTTAAAATGGTTGTACTGAGATAGCAGTATAGTGTAGATCAGGGAATTTGCCCTTTAATCCACTCTAGTGCAGTCTTGGAGTTGGTATATCTAACTTTCATGGGATGCAGGAGATTTTCCCATTACAAAAACAGACTTTGTTGCTTTTTGCAATGTTTAAGTTTTCAGAAAATTGATGATATGGTCTCAACCATATGAGGTTTGACTTTCCAAACACTCAATAATCTGATATAGATCCATATATTTAGCTATATGTATATATTTGTATTTCATGCACTGAGCAGGTATAATAGCCATTGCTATATTGATTATCAGTGATTCAAGAAGGCACCACCATTAGAATATGGGTTACTCTCACATGCAGATGCAGTGCGCACACACACACACACACACACACACACACACACACACACACACACACACACACACACACACACACACACACACACACACACACACACACACACACACACACACACACACACACACACATACACACTTGCATGTGTGTGTGTGTGTGTGTGTGTGTGTGTGTGTGTGTGTGTGTGTGTGTGTGTGTGTGTGTGTGTGTGTGTGTGTGTGTGTGAATTTTATAGGTTCATAGGTATTTACTAGGCTAATAATCATAAGGGCCTTTTTAAGCCTAGCTATGCATCCCAAATCTCTGACAAGTTCTGTTACACTTGATAAGTTTAAGCAGGGGTTTGAGAGATGAAACATTTACAAGCAGGAGCCTGGGAGATGAACCATTTACAGGTCGCTTGTGTCCATTAGAGACATGGGTGTCAAGCCAGGGAAGAATTTCCTGTTCACCATCCAATTGTCCAAGTAACATTTGAATTTGTTAAGGGAGGAACTCATTCACATGGATGGGGAGCCTGTTACAGAGACAAGATAGTCTCTGGGATACATTCCTGTTTCTCCAGTTGGTCCTATTTATATCATAGGCAAATTTTAAGCCTTTAGAATGGGTAATTCTGGTTTTGTTTGTTTTGCTGATATGTAAGCGTCCATCTGAGTGGAGTCTGACATCACCCTATATGTCAGGCACAGATCTCTTCCCTCGACAGCCTGTAGGAGACAGAATTCAGGGACAGGGCCTTGAGGCAATCTGCGTAGGACATTTTATTTATGCCCTGTATTCTTTTAGTGAAGAATCTCTGTGGATGTTCCATTTTTTGGACATTCCTGTTAGGTACATACCAAAGGAGGCATTGTACTGAATGATAGGTCTGACAAATGATGAACACAGTGGAACAATGACTTCTTTAAACCAAGATGCTATACCTTTGTTTATAAGTTGTGCAACACAGAATGATTTCCTCACTAACATAGACATGTGATGGTGAAAGGTTAGATTACTTTCTACGTGTGTCCCCAAGTGCCTGAGTGCTGGGTC
This sequence comes from Protopterus annectens, assembly GCF_019279795.1. Taxonomy (NCBI): domain Eukaryota; kingdom Metazoa; phylum Chordata; order Ceratodontiformes; family Protopteridae; genus Protopterus; species Protopterus annectens. The sequence goes on from NC_056736.1 coordinate 48,199,325, forward strand.
AACTTTAAGGGGTGTGTTGTCAATATGATAGTTACCAAGAGTGGATGACTTCCCAAAGGATACCAAATAAATCCACAAACCACCAGAAAGAAACTAAAAGGAAGCTTAGCTGAGGTAAAATGATGTAAATAAATTCCAAGCACCGGTTTGTTGTGAGCGCTTTCGTCCACTTTAATGAAATTAACTTCTTCACACAATTGCAAAACTGTAAACCCCTCCTATATATTCAGTCAGTGTCACATGACTGATTAGTCACATGAGTTACAATTCACTTATAAAAAACAACCTTATTTAAAATCACTACAAGAAATAAAATACTCGAAAATTGCATGAAAAAACATAAAGTGCATAAACATACTTGAAAATAAGCACAGTGTGTTACCCTAATACACAATAATTCCTATAAACATTTTGGTTATATATATATATATATATATATATATATATATATATATATATATATATATATATATATATATATATATATATATATGAAAATCTTTTCAACGTGGTATACTTTTTAGTTTCAGCATACAAGTTATGGAACATTGATCATTTTGGCCCAGAAAGGAGTAAGCATTCAGGAGAAGTTGCCACCATAATTCCTGTTTTTCCAATATAAGTCCTACATTTCCCCCTCTTTCCATCAACTTCACCTTATCTATAACTCTAAACTTGACTTCCCAAAGGATACTATTATGCATTTCTTGGCATTGTGTTTTAGTCCATGGCTCTGTCACCAGTTGTTTGTTTGTGTCAGCCCTTCCTGGAGAATATTTGTGTCAGCGTAGGATTCAATGACAGCTCCTAATTTGCAATCATCTGCAGATTTTGTCAGCCAGTTACCATTTATAATGGCATTGAGTTCAAAGAAGTAAATGCCAAAAAGTAATGGTCTAAGGACTGATGCCTGAGGGACTCCACTTGTGACTGGCCTCTTTGTAGAGATGGACTCCCCAATTTTAACTTCTCGCACCCTGTCTATGAGCCAGTTAGCTATCCATCGGGTGACATATGGGTTTATACCTAACCTCAATAATGCCTAAGTAGGGTATTGTGTCAAATCTCTTGGCCAGGTCAAGGTAGGCAGCGTGAATCATTCTGCCCTCATCCATTGCTTTTCTGACTTTCTCAAAGAAGTCTGCTAGGCTAAATAGGCATGACATGCCCTTAATGAAACCAAACTGGGTTGGGTCCAGTGTCTGGAGGTTTACTATATCATTATTCATTATTTCATTGATAATTCTTTCAATGGCTTTGCATATAAGACTAGTGAGACTTATGGGTCTGTAGTTTCTGGGGTCTGTTGATGGCCCACCTTTGTGCAGAGGGATGACTGTTGCTGTTCTCCATTCATGGGCCACAAAGCCTGTTTGGAGGCTACAGTTATATAGCAATTCCAGATGCCCCGATAGGTTTTGCGTCATGCTATTTAGAAGGCATCACGGGATATTGTCTGGGCCCATTGATGCAATGTTCTTGGCCTTAGAGAGAGCATTAAGTACCTGTTCCCTAGTGATAGCAGAGGGAGTTATATTTGATTGTATTTCCTGAGGGAAGGTTGAGAGGGTGAGTGGGGTAAACTTGGAGCTGAATTAGTTGGCCAGTAGGTTTGCTATATCTTCTGGATCTCTATAGGTGGCTCCATTTACAATGAGCTCTGCACACAATTGTGTTTTACCTTTGAGGCTGTGGACATAGCTAAAACATGCCTTGTGGTTGTCCTTGTCTGAGGAGGCCAAATTCACCTCAAATTTGGCTTTGGTAGATTTTGTTTGTCCTCTGAGTTGCCTGTTTAGTTTGATGAAGTGCTTTTATCCTGCTTGGTGCTGCATCTCCTAATTTTTGCCATAATTTTCTTCCTTCTGTTATACAACCTATTGATTTTGTGACTCCACCAGAGTGGCTTGTTTTTTTCAATTAATTCTGTACTTCCTGATGGGTACAGCTGCCTCTGTGCAGCTATTAAAATGCTTATATAGGGTTTCTGTGAAGAGTTCTACATAGGCAGCAGTGATCTCAGGGTTTATGGGGGCTATAATTTTGTCAGGTTATCACTTAATAGCAGGAAGTTAGCTTTAGGGTAGTTCCTGAATATTCCAGGTTTAGCTGGGGGTCCAGGTTTTATTTGTACTTCAAAGGAGACCATTTTGTGCTATGACCTTATCAGAAAAGACAGTACACTAGGGAGTGTGCAGCACTCTTCCCATATTAGTGAGGAACAGATCCAGTATGGTTGCACCACTGGTTGGTGTATTGCAATCTGGTCCAGGGAGTTTGTGTTTACAAAATCCAGAAATCTCTGTGCCTATATATTTGGTGTCATATAGGATTCCCAGTTAGTAGTGGTGTAGTTAATGTTGCCCAAAATTTGGTATAGGGTTGGGTGGCGAGTGTTTCCAATACGTTTAATTACATGGTATGGGTATCCTGGGTCACAGAGAGGGACCTATAGCTTCCAAGAAAGTGGTATTGGATTTTGCCTATGGTCATTTTGAACATGGAGCAGCTCAAGTGCATTTTTCTGTTTCACCAGCCTTGAGGTATAATTATTTTTGATGTAAATCGAGACAACTCCAGCTTTAGTCCCTGTCTGTGTAGTAACTGGTCTAAATGTGTGGAAGGCATTATAACCTTGCACTGTTGGCATGCTGTCTATGGCTTTAAACCATGTTTTAGTGACTGCACAGACATCAGCAATCTCTAGGGTGAGGACAGCTTCTATGGAGTGGAGTATTTTGCTTAGGCTCCCACCACCGAGCAGTAATACCTTTAGATTTTCTTAGTTTTCATTTGCTATGTCTTAAGTACTTTCAGTCTGGCATTCCCTAAAAAAGGCACTATGGGGGAGGACAATGTTTTAGCTAATATTCAAAAAACCTAGAGAGGAGAGGTGCAGACCATCTCTGGCAAAGCAGCGTGGTCTGTTGACCACCTCCTAACATGCTGGCAAGTATTGCACCACCTTAAAATGACATGAGAAACTAAGCCAGTTATTAAAGTCAATCATCTTTTGTTCATATTCTGACATCATCCTTGGAGAAGGTATAACATGCTGCTCAATGCTAGGCTCATACCAGCCTAAGACACATATTTTGAGAGCTCCATGATGTCTCATTTCATATAGTCTAGGGAGGTACGTCTCAGGTCATTTATACCCACATGGACTATGACTTAGTCATACTGGCATTTGTGGTCCAATGACCTGAGTGCAGAAGTAATGTGGCAGATCTTAACTCCTGATAAGCAACTAACAGTGACAATCTCCTTAATCAGCCAGTTGAGGGGGGGTTAGTGTGTCTCACAATGGAGTCTCCAATGACCAGAATGTTGGATTGTGTGGTGGTTTGCCTAATGGGCTTAGACGTAGAGATGAGGCTGTATGTGTTGATGTGGGTGTTGTTTTGAAAGAGTGTATTTAGGACTGCTGAAGATATTTGTTATGTGTGTCACTCTTCTTATGTGCATTAAGAAGACATTGAGGTTTGGGTGTTCATTTATGTAATTTATTGTATACAATTACATCAGGATGGATGGCAGGAACATTAAACTTAAACAGACTATCTAACTGACTACATATTTGCATGCTGACACTCTGGCTGTTCATTCAAAATGGCACACTTGCTTACACGTACTCAGCACTTACATACATATGATGACTCGCTGAAAACTTCTTTAAGGTATATTACACACACTGATCCACATCCCTCTTTACTGAGCTGTCTCATAAACAACAACATTTGAAAAGGCATGCAATTATACAAACACTAATAAAGAAATACAACAGTCATGTCCACATTGCCATGTATCTGGAAGTAGGTTTTGAGATGCAACCTGATCTTATGAATGGGTTTAGCAATGGGGACAGTCACTGGGGAATGTTCTGCTTGGAGACTTTCAGTGATTTTCTCAGGAATGGGGATTGCTGATGGAATGTTCTCTGGAACAGGAACATTGGGCAAGTCACTCTGAGAACTAGAGTCTGAGAACTAGAGTCTTTGTCACAGTCAAGATGTTGCAACATTGGTTCAGACACTGGTAACAAATGCTTTTGATTTCATCAGAATTCCACTCTTTGTGATTCCACAATGTACAATCGTGGCTCTTGATGCAAACTTTTCACAAATCCAATGCGATCCAAACCTTTTGACGTCTGCATCCTCACTATCTCCCCTTTTTGTAATGAATGGAGCGATTTGCTGGTTTTATCCAATAAGACTTCTAGGACAAATGCTTTTTCAACAGTTGGGCTTTTACTGCTTTGTTCTTCTTAGCACTTGGAACCAATAAATTAGTGCTGATTGGCAATGTGGTTCTGGTTTGTCGCGACATAAGTCTCTGGGCAAGTGAACCAAGATGATTATCACGAGGAATGTTTTTGATATTTAACAAGTTGAGAAAAACATTAGTATTGTCATGTAAAGATTTCTCTAACAACTGTTTTGCACTTTGAACTGCACATTCAGCCAAGCCGTTTGACTGAGGGTATTCAGGACTACCCATAACATGAACAAAGTCTCAGTCTTCTGCAAATTTCTTGAACTGCTGACTTGTAAACTGTGCACCATTGTAAGAAATAACTGTACGGACTACCATGGACGAAAAATGTCACTTCAACTTAGTAATGATAATACTGGAAGTTAGGTTGAGAAGTAGGTCAAACTCAAACCAATTTGAATAAGAGTCAGTTATCACCAAGTAATTTTGACCATTCCACTCAAAGATATCTGTGGCTACTGTCGACCAAGATAGTTTAGGAATCTGACTTACATGAAGTGGTTCTTTCTGTTAATGCAGCTTTCTACTATTATGTACTGAACAAGATGAAAGTACTTTCTCAATATCTCTTGACATAGAAGTCCAAAATACTAGACCTCTTGCCTTTCTTTTGGTAGAATAGGTTCCCGGGTGGCCATGATTCAAGAACTTGATGTACTCTTGTTGCAAGGACTTTGGAACAATCACTTTAGCACCTTTCATGATGATACTATTCTCTGAAAATATCTCATCTCTGCATGGAAAATGCTGTAAGGTTGTACTTCTGCTGGTAAACAAGCTTGTTTGGAAGGCCATCCTTAACTGATAAAGTGGTTGAGTTTCTGGAGAATTGAATCTGAAGTTGTGTGAGTTCTGAGCTAATCAAGACTTATGGAAGACAAATTTCTCACTTCCATGACCTCAAAATCAAGCTGCTAATTGTTATGCTGTACTGTGTTTTTTCTGGGTGATCTGGATACGTTATCAGCAAGATAAAGAAGTTTGCCTTTTGTGCAAACAAGAGTGAAATTGTGTTTTTACAATCTGAGCATCATATGTTGCAATCTAGCAGCAGCTGTATGCATAAGCTTTCTCAAAATAGTAACAAGATGTTGGTGGTCAGTTTCAATTTGGGTAGGTTAACCATAAATGTAATCATGGAACTTCGAACATGCAAAGACAATGGCTAAACGCTGTTCTCAATCTGGGTATATGTATATTGCATCTCAGTCTGGGTAAGAGTTCTCAACACATAGGCTACAGGTCCACCTTCTTGAAGAATGATTGCACTTAGACCAAACTTAGAAGCATCACAGGAAAGAGTAACTGGTTTGTGAACATCACAGTAGCTGAGTGTTGGTGGGTTGGCAATTTTCTGCTTCAGGACATCAAATACTCTTTAGTGCTGTTCTGATCATGACCAAATTATATCTTTGCATGTCAGCTGTCTGAGAGGTGCTGAAAGTTGACTTAAACCTGGAATGAACTTGCCTAGATAGTTGACCATGCCAAGAAAACATTGTAGGGCTTGGACATTGTGTGAAGCTGGCATCTCGAGAATTGATGTTTGCTTTGAAGGATCTGGTCATAAGCCTGAATTGATAAACAAATAACCAACAAAAGTAACTTCTTGAATTCAGCTTAAGATTCACTCCATGTACTCTTTCCAGAACTTTCTTGAGGTTTCTGTCATGTTCGACTTCACCTTTGCTCTTACTAGAATGTCATGTACTATAATAGCACATGAGTAGCCTGAAAATAATTTGCTCCATTGTACACTGAAAGATTTCACTGGCAGAATTTATTCCAAATGGCATTATCAGAAATCTGTATCTTCCAAATGGCGTACCAAATGTGGTTAACAATGAAGATTTTAGGTCAAGCAAAATTTGCCAAAATAAACTCCTTGCATCTAAAACAGAAAAAAATGGTGTTTGGCATGAGGGCAGCAATCTCTTTGACTATGCATGTTGGATGATCAGGTCATTTTAATGCTTTGTTCAAGTCTCTGGGATCAATACATATTCTAATATCAACTGAGCTTTTCTTTAGAGCTACTACCATGGAGGATACCCATTCAGTAGTTTCTTCTACTGGACAAATTACTCCTAGCTGCACCATTCTTTCTATCTTGGCTTTGACTCTGTTCTGCATAGCTACTAGAACTATCTATGCTGGTCTGATAACTGAGCTGACCTCTGAATCTAACTTCATAGAGTACATAACTGGTACTTTGCCTATTTTGTCTGCAAACAATATGAGCATAGTCAGAAAAAAACAGTTTGGGTGAAATTTGAGCTGTTGTCATTCAGGCTTACAGGGTGAACTTCTTTATTAAGTGAAAGCAGTCCCATTTTCAAACTGTCGCTGAGGCCTAATAATGACTGCACATGTCTCTTGACAATGAAAAATTGCAAGTCATAGCTGTTCCCAGCAGAGTAACATGAAAGCACTACTGAGGCTTTGACTTGAATCCTTCACTAAAATAAGCTCCACACACTTTGTCAAATCAAGTTGTTCTGCAGCTTTTACTCTAGCAAATGTTTCTGCTGACATAAGATTGCACTTTGAACCATTATCTACTTTGAGCTCTATGGGAATCCCATTAATCCAAACATTACAAAATATTGCATTCTTTGCTCACAAATCTACTGCATTGACTGTTTCACAAAAGCACAGACACACCATCAACATAAAAAATAGGGTTGCAGCTTTCTAATTTATCAGCTTGCCTCTTGGAATGCCCTCTTTTAATAAAATAATATGCCTTATTTGATTTATAAAATGTTTTCAAATGATTCCACTTATTGCAAGAATGACACTGCTGAACAAAAGCTAAGCACTTTTATCTTTTAGGTTTGTGATTTCCCCCACAATTACGACAGTTGACTATAAAGCTGGGTGGAGGCACATGTTTTGACTTTGCTGACTCACCCTTGTGGTTCACTGAGCATGCCCTCAAATTTGCTGGAAAGACTCGGGGTTTCCCCAAGGACTGTTACAGGACCTGCAGTAGCTGCCATCTGCTTGGGCATGTTTCTTTTAACCACTTGCTGCATACTATCAACATGTGCTTTGACACTGTGCTTTCCACAGCTATTCTCATTTGTAAGCATACTCGTGTGCTTCTCTGTAAAGCTTGCATATTTGACAAATCTCAATGGCCTTATTTAATGTTAAATCACTATCTTGAAGCAAATCTTTCTCACTGTGTCATTATTAATATCACATACAAGCATGTATTTTATCAGCTCATCTCTCAGATCACCAAATCTGCACGTTGTAGCCTTATTTCTCAAGTCAGTTATGTATGCTGCAAAAGTTTCACCAGGCTTTTGATGCCTTGCATAAAATAAGTGCCTCTCCATTGTAGTATTTATTCAGTGGTTACATATTTCTCTAACTTTATGTTTTAAGTACTCTGGGTATTCCCTTGTTTCAGCCGGTACCACTATACAATGGTCTTTGCCCTCCCCTGCAAACACAGCAGGTGCCTACACAAATGAATGCTCTCTTTAAGTGCTCACTGAACCAGCTAAATTAAGCAGAATCAATGCCTTTGTACATGCGTCTTTATCAGAAGAAGCAGCCTATTTGAAAATATCATATTCCTGCTCAAGCACTCTCCACTTTTCTGCAATATTGTTATCAAACACAAGTGGTGCAGGATCTGCAAAATCCTTCTGCCATGCCCACTGATTATAGTAAAACATAATGCAAAATGACCCTTATAATTATGTATGAATATTCACACACACACCAGGTACTTGTAATAATATTCAAATGCACAATAAACTCTTTGATATACTGTACTCTGAGAAATAAGCTTTGAAATAACTGTACTTTGTGAAATATTCTTTGAAATGACTGTACTTTGTGAAATAACTGCACTGTAATACTGCACACTACAGCAAAAAATTTTGGTCATTTTCCTATTTTTGTACATTTTATGTGCTTTGGATATTGCTTCAAACACTTTCATAAATATTTTGAATATTTGTATCAGTATGTCACAGTTTTGGACATTTAGTTTAATAAAAAATTTGTTTTCAGAATTCTGAGTGTTTTGTTTTATATTTGTAGCTTAAGAAATCATTTAAACAAGTTTTATTACCTGGAATTTGTTTCTGACCTGTTTTGCGAGTCGTTTGAACAGTAGGGATTATCCACTCCTGTATATTCCTCCAACTTCAACCAGTTGCCTCATGGCTGTAACTCTGGATCCCATTCTGACTCAATATCGCTCTTCTTATGTGCATTACAGAAGACATTGAGGCTTGGGTGTTCCTTTAAGTAGTTTATTGTATACAAATACATCAGGATGAATGGCAGTAACATTAAACTTAAACAAACTATCTAACTGGCTACATACTTGCATGCTCACTTCTGGCTGCTCACTCAAAATGGCACTCTTGCTTGCATGTGCTCAGTACTTACATGCATATGCTGACTCACTGGAAAGATTCTTAAAGGTGTATCACACATACTGATCTACAATGTGCACTTCATCTAAGAGGTCTTTGGGGTTCAGCAAGTTTACATTTAAGTGCCTCAGCATATGTGGGTCCATACGTCTGCTTTGAATTGTCTGTTATGGGTGCAGGGTGTGTACCATTGACAACCATATTGACATTAGAAGTACTTTCATGTGAGAGCATTGTCTTCAGTGACTTTGTGTAAATACATCTCTTGCATACCATATCAGTTTGTTTGAGAAGTAACTGGTTGGCGGTAAACACAAGGCAATTTTTGTATTAACTCTGAATGCCCATATCCACCAAGCTGGTAACAGAGATAGTGGAAAAGTTCCTATCCATGGCAACAGACCCTTTTTCTTGATTAGACAGTTGGAGTGAGGATATAAAGCAATTTCAGGAGTATTCAATTTCCAACTCTTAGGACAGTCCTTATCACTGCAAACTAGTTGCCCTATGTGCAACTAAGTATTGGTGAAATATCAATTGTGCTTTTACAGGAAAAATGTCACTGAAGGTGTCGTTGTCTATACAAGGCACTGCCAAACAGTTAATGAGAAACTAATAAGTAAACCCTGGAAATTTAAAAATGAAGTATTTAGACAGATATGCTGAAGTTAGAAACAAATCAAGCAGTATTTACTGAAGACAAAGACTTAGCTTGTCAAGAATGATGAAAATGGGGGAGTCACGTGAATGGCTACTGCTTGAATACTACTAGTGCTGTTCTTACCACAGCTTCAGTCTGCCTGGATACAATTCTCCTTTGCTTCTTCTTTCACCAGAAGCAAAACATTAGCACCAGTCCCAAGATGAGAAGCAAGCCACAGCCTGTTTGGTGATCCACAGTCTTGTCCCAGATGATGCAAGGGTCTGTATGCTTGTCGTAGCTTTTTCCTGGTAGATGCCTTGAATAGTAATCAGACCAATCAGGAATGTCAAACACAGACACTCACTGCCCAACAGAAACAGTTAGGAGTCAATGCACCCTGATCCTTTTCTCAGCAGGAGCAGAATATAAGCACAAATTCTAAGCTGTCACCCTTGCAGCAGTTATTAGGCTTTCTGGTGATCATCAGTCTCCAGGAAATAATGTTCTTGTGCTCCTTCTCTCACCAGAAGAAAACATTAATATCAGGATGACTATTGAGAGGCAGAATGTGAGCTCTCTAATAATTGGCGGTCTTGCAATTAATGTTGCAGCTTTTAAAGATAAGATGGATAAAGATGCTTAATATCCCAACCACTGCAGGGTACACTAAGCAGTTAGATATGAAAGAGGGAGTAACTTAAGCTTTAGATGTCTGAGTGGAGAGTCGCTAATTTTAAAAGAGAAAGATAGATTGAAAGGGGGAGAACACTTTGTATTCTGGTTCTATGAAATACAGTGGGATGGCCAATAAATTTAAATAGATGAAGGGGAGTGATTTCACAAAATTATAAGCTTGTGCTTACTCACAACAGAAAATGAAAGGGAGAAGGAAGGAGATAAGAGGTCATATTAATGTAAGGGGCAGGCAATTAGAAAGACAACTCAGTTTAAGAACACAACACCACAAGGGTGGGAGGGTGAGAAAATATCTCTGTGACTCACAAGAGACACAGCTGCGGACTTTTTCCTAGTTTTAATATAGTACAAGTAAAGTTTTAATAGAGTACAAGTAAAACAGTGTAAAGAAAACAAATCACACCATACAAACTAGAAGAAGGCAATAAAGTAATACAAAAAGCAAGAAAGCTAAAGCAAACTAATGTTTCCCTCACAACAAGTTGTAGCAGAGTCTGGGTGAGCTTTTTCAGTGTGCATGCATATGTGCATATGCATGTGTGTCTATGTGTATATGCATGTGCGTGTGTGTGTGTATGCATGTGAGTGTGTGTGTGTGTGTGTGTGTGTGTGTGTGTGTGTGTGTGTGTGTGTGTGTGTGTGTAAATATATATATATATATATATATATATATATATATATATATATATATATATATATATATATATATATATATATATATATATATATATATATATATATATATTCTAATACATATGCACATGCATATGCATGCAAGCATACAGACCTAGGTCATTCTTAAAGAGAGTCCTGACTCATAGCAACCAGTTCATTCATCTACCTCATTAAATAAACAAAGGCTTAACAGATCTAGGAGACAATGAGACTCAGTTGTACTACACTTGTTGCTAATAATTATTCTGCTACATAAAGCTTCTTACTATGCAACTTCAACTGTATATGCATCGCTGCTGATGACAAAAATGTAAAATGCTAGATATAGTATTTTATATAGAAGGAACTAAAACACCAAATCCCAACCACAAAAAAAAAACAAAATTCCACAAATCACAATGTCGAATCAGCTGATCGAATTCAGCTGATTGGACATTAAAATCAAAAACATCACGTGGTGTATGTGTAGGAGTGCAGAAACACAAAATTCCTACACTTAACATCACGGTTTTGCAGGAGGGTATGACACGCTGCACCCCCCTGTGGGGGGGATGTGCCCCCCACACCCCCTACTAACTATATATTCCAACTTCGAGATCGCAGTACAGTGAGGAAAGGGAATAATTTCACAAAATGCACTGTACTGTGATCTCTGACAATACTTTGAGTTCATATCAGGGAATGCACAGTGCATTCACTAATATGAACTTTCGACACGGAGATGTTCAGCAAGCTGAACATTCGAAAATCCAAATTTTGAGTGTTCCATCTGCAGAGCATCTCTGTTTGGAATTTTCATAGTAAACGGTTGTATACTCTTCTTATTCTACTGAATAGAGAAGCACCAAGATCCCTTTGTGGTGAGATCCATTCTTGGAGTGAAGCTAAACTGCCTGCATTACAAATCTGGAATATATTTATAAAGGACAAGCAATGCATAGATCTAAAATGGGAAGATCCTAATACAAGTTCTCCAGTTTCCATGGCTCAATAATATATCAACATTGGATCCTTTCCTGTTTCTGCATGTCAGTACAATGCCTTGGGTCGCATTATGGATGTCACTCATACAAGTGACATTTCCACTTCTAAATGCAAATCGTATGCAAAACGGGAATGTCCAGTCAGCTAGAGAGGAAATGAGGGATGAACTGCAAAATCTCTAGATGGCATTTGTTTCAAATTGAGCAGTTTGTTATCATAAAGAAACAAAGTAAATGATTTGGAAGAAGGAGTTCCTGTGAAGATGGGCTCTAGAGGTAAGTAATGACCTACACCCACTCAAAGGTTCAGATAGAACTGGCAGTTCATATGTATATTAACATCCCATTTCAAAGTGTAAATGTAATGATTTGATAAACTGAAAATGGGCAGAAAGGAAATGGATAGCTGTGCTGAGTTAGCTGATAAAAATACAATATGCTGTTATAGTAGTAAAACAGTAAAGGCCATTAACTCCCTTCAGTGCTCACCATTTACAGACTATGCCAAAACTGCTGATGACATTTGTCTATCTGCTGATTACAAATGTTTATGCCTTCAAAATGGTTTAAATTCTCTTGCACATTGTCTGGACAGCTTATTGGCATGATCATCTATAAAACACCCTTAGATTATACTTCAGTTGTTACTGGCAAAAGATAAGCTGTATCTTATATTGTAATGACAAAAAATATATTACTTTCTTTTTATGTCATAACATATACAAATACAATATCATTTTTGTATAAAACTGCATATTTTTCTTTTGTCTAATGTTGACAGTAACACGTTTTATTTATTGTTTAGGTGTACATACTATTTATTATGAATATAACAGATAACTATACTTTTATTGTAAAATAACTGTTCTGCTAAAGTTGCATGTTGCCAGTTTCTAATGGTCACTCTGATCAGAAACTGACCAATACATCTGTACTTTTCCAGTATATTATTCAATTTTATGGATAAAGCAGATGGGTATTTCAACTTTGCATTACACATTATTTGAGTGAGCAGTGCTAAAGGCAAGGACTTGACAGCATCTTATATGTGTGTATGTCCCTGTATATGTGTCAGAAAAGTATAGTGCTATATAGTTAAAATGGCAGAAATATCAATCGTCATTGAGGTATTTCCAGTTATGATTTCATTGAAACATGCTATGGCCAGGGTTTAGAAAGAAAACAGATGAGTGTTAACAGTTGCGGTGAAAAGGACAATTTAACATGATTGTGAAAAACAGTGATTCAGAGACCAATTCATTGAAATGATGAAATAACTCATTATCATCTAATTTACATGCTTCTGGTTCATTCTAATAAGCACTTTGCTGCAGTAATTAATGCCAGCACCCCTTGCATCATGTTGGCACAATCACCTCCCTTATTCACCCCCCCATACATGTACATACATACATATAACCACAAACCATTCAACCATGCACTTATGTAACTTGGAGTAATATGTAAAAGTCCCTGCTGTCTAGTATCCCACACCCTAGTATTACAGACATTGCTTGATCATCTAGAGGAGTTTAGAGGTATGGCAATTGCTTCCCAGTATGCACACACATGCACACATGCACATATGCACACACAGCACACACTCACCCACAAAAGGACCTCACAGGTCAAAACAAAAATGAAATAAGTAGAGTTGGATGTGCAGTCTTCCACAGATTTATTGTAAAAAACAGTCAAACTGAACATCTTTATCCCTTTATCTTTTCTTGGGACTTTTTACAGTTAAAAGTAAAAACATTGCCATTACACGCTTACACAGGTAAACACTCATCTCAACAAGATCACATGATTAACTTCTAACAAAAACATTTAAAGAAACCACATTCTGAAAAATGATTACCATAGCACATCATTGTCCTTAGTGTAGCACTTATAAAAATAACACCATCATTTAATTCTAAAAATTATCACTGTGCTATACTCCAGACATAAAATAATTTGTCTCAGTTAATAAACATGAAAATAATTAGAAAAAATAATAAGTAATAAATAATTAATCAATTAATATTTGTATTCATCCTACACAGCTTAGCATAATATAAAACTCTTAAAGGCTCCCTATATTTCAAAACACTAACTATAAAATACAATAATTTATTTATGGCCACACATTAGCATGCCACATCTTTGTGGTCAGGCAATGTTTTAATGTCACCATCCTTTTGGTTCTGATAGACCTGGTTTATAATAAAAATATATTTATAATAAAAAAAATACATTTATGAAAAGTAGTATAACTGGCCACATGTTTGCTCAAAGCATTTGCTAAATTCTTCCTCCTAATACATAATTATATTCCTTTATTCTAGCCTTTAACTTCCTGGATGTTTTTTCCCTTATAAAAAGCTGGGCAAGAGGTACAGGTTGTCAAGTGTGCAACACCTGCCATTTCCCAATTAAATCTCCATGGACATACTATAGTTATTCCATAATGGGAGATATTAGATATGGTCCCTCATTTACAGATCTGCATCTACCACATTTATTCATTCTTCTACTTTTTGATGGCAACTGTTCCATCTGCAGGACTCTTTCCAGGTAGCATCTAATGTTCCTACTTTTACTAAACACTATTGTCAAACTTTTTCAGACCTTGCCCTTTAATTCCTGTGTAAATACAATATTCTAAGTCTTTCTAACCACTTCTGTAAACCTTATACATGTTAGTGCCAAATGGCAAATCTAAGGCTAGGTTTGTATCCTGATGTATGCTAACTACTAGGTCATTTTTATCTGTCCCCTGCCATCTAAGTAGTGGTGCAAATTTATTTGACTTCCCATCAATTGCAGTTCCCTTGGCCATTTCCAAGATGTATTGTGGGTAGCCTGTTCCTCTAAACATGGTCAATACAAAATCCATTTGTTTAGTAAAACAACTGTCCTCACTAATCAGTCTTGCTATCAGTACTCATTGCCCCTTAGTAATTTCTCAATTTTGATGTGTGATGTGACAGCAGTTATAATGTAAGTATGTATTTGAAAATGTGTCCTCTCTATAAATGTTAGATGTAAATTGGCCATTATTCATATCCTTTCCTAATGTTATAGCCAAATAATTAATCTTGCTGGGGAGAATTGATAAGTAAACTTTAAAAGAATCAATGGTATTTTCTAAATGATTAATCCGGGTATTCAATTCAACCACATTTCCTTTCCGCAAAATTAAAATATCATCCAGGAACCTAAAATAAGCATGTACATTGGCAAAATATTCAGGAAAAAACATATGCATTTTCCCAAGCGGCCAAAACTACATTAGCATATAAGCAGGCAATGCAGACCCCATGGCTACACAGCTGTTTGGTGAAAATACTCTCCTTCAAGATAAATAAATTTGTTTTTAAGTACAACTTCTAAGAAACATTCCAAAACATTCATTTCGTGATTTGAAAAAACATTGTAATGTACCGTCATCTTATAAAATTCCTCAAATCCTATCTGATGTGGTATTATAGAAAATAAATTAACTACAACCAGTGTTACAAAAAATAAATCCTCACAGAATTCCATCAATCATAAACACTTTAAGAGATTCCAAGAATCATGTAAAATGCATATTTTACTCAATAGCATTTCTTTAGCTCTTCTGTTGATATACACTGCTGATGCCTCTGTCTTAGACAATTTTGTAGTCGTGATTGGTCTTAATGGGGGGGTGCTTTGAGTTTTTGTGAACCTACAGGGTGCCAAAAATGGCTGGAGCTACAAGGTTCTTGACAGTAACAAAATCAAAGATAGCCTGATCAATACAGCCCTGTATCAGCATATCGTATAAACAATCTTTCTGTAAACTATGTTATTTCCATTTTTTCACACCCTACTATAGGTGCAGTCATCCAATATCAACTCAGACATCTCTGAAGAATAATCCATGGAGTACATAATAACCACACACCCCTCCTTTATCAGGTTTCCTGATTCGAACATTCCTATGGTAAAGCAATTTATCCAGGGCAAGATGTTCACCTTGAATCAAATTGTCTATAAAACCACCCTTCTGTGAGCATAATAATATAAAGTGATCCTCACATAATGTTTCAAATAGAAGCACCATCGGATGCTGTTGAGGAGTTAAAACACTTTGCCTTTTTATGGGTAGAATTGTCACCTCATCACTTCTTGATGAAAAAAAAAATTTAAAGTCAGACCCCTAGTGTACAGTTTCATCTGTGTTAGGGCTGTTACCAAATCCAGTCTAAGGTACAAATGTAAAGCCCCTTTCAAACAACAAACACATCCCTTCATTCACATCAATAGAACTTAAACAGCTTAAGATTACCTGCTGGGGTGAGTTGTAAAGATGAAGCCAACACATCACTTATCTCCGTCTGCCTCTCTCTCTCTCTCTTCTTGTTCTCCAGTGGTCCATTGAATTGTTTGTCCTAATGATCTATCTGTGCTGTTGGTGGTGTATATTCTGTTTGGCAGTTCTCTTGGATCTCCTCAGTGGGGGATCCCCTTAAAAATCCATATCATCTTGATGTATCTCTTCCAAGACTGAACCTATTTATTTATTTTTTTATTAACAAGGTCTATTAGACACAAACGGATGGCAACATTGAAACATTGCTGGAAATCAAAGAACTGGCATGGCAATTGAGGTTAAATGTCAGTGTGAAGCCAGGAATAAATGACTGCATTTCTATAGTTAGTGTTCTGAAATACTGGGCTACCATCCTTTAAAAAATTTATATTTTGCTAAACTGTGTAGGATAATAAATACAAATATTGTTTGATTAATTATTATTTATTACTTATTAATTTTTTACTATTATTGAGTTTACTAATTCAGACAAATTATTTTATGTCTGGCGTATAGGACAGTGATCATTTTTAGAATTAAATGATGGTGTTATTTTTATAAGTAAACCAAAAAAAACGGAAGCCCTCCAAATTGACCAAAACCAAAAAGCAGGAGTGCAGGTAGCTTGGAGAGTTAAAACACGAACTTGCCACAGTGCCAGATAAAAAGTTTTTATTCCAAATGCCAATACAAATCCACCATTAACGCCTTATATTTAATCTTGCGTTTTCGTCCTCATTCATTGGACTTCATCAGATACTCTATCTAAATTCTTTAATTGTATTTATGCTAATTCTAAAAACATTGAACCAATGAAATTCCCTCATTTTGTTTAAACAGACAAATATACATACATTTGGGCTCATAAATATTAAACATGTATACTTTGTTTTCCACTCATGAATTTTACCATTATTAAAATATATATGTAAAACCTTTATTAAATACAAATCGTATGAATACATTTTAATAAGACACATGCAATATTTTTGTATGACTGACGGTGGCACTGTTCCCTAAGAAAATGTAGGTTTTAAAAGGAATTGAATAAATATCTTCCGCTTTTTTTTTAAAAAAACAACCATTCTCCTATGTTTTACAGTATTTTAAATTTACAAAAGGTTTTTATTATGGTAATTTCTATGGAATATTGTTGAAATGTATTCATACGATTTGTATTTAATAAAGGTTTTACATATATATTTTAATAATGGTAAAATTCATGAGTGGAAAACAAAGTATACATGTTTAATATTTATGAGCCCAAATGTATGTATATTTGTCTGTTTAAACAAAATGAGGGAATTTCATTGGTTCAATGTTTTAGAATTAGTATAAATACAATTAAAGAATTTAGATAGAGCATCTGATGAAGCCCAATGAATGAGGACGAAAATGCAAGGTGAAATATAAGGCGTTAATGGTGGATTTGTATTAGCGTTTGGAATAAAAACTTTTTATCTGGCACTGTGGCAAGTTTGTGTTTTAACTCTCCAAGCTACCTGCACTCCTGATTTTTATTTTTATAAGTGCTACACAAAGGACGATGTGTTATAGTAATCAAGTTTTTTAGAACATGGTTTCTTTAAATGTTCTTGCTAGAAGTTAATCATGTGACCTTGTCGAGATGGGTGTTTGCTTATATAAGTTTGTAACTTAATGGCAATGTTTTTACTTTTAACTCTGGAGATGTTCCATGGAAAGGTAAAGGGATGAAAGTGCTTAGTTTGAGAGTTTGTTACAATAAATCTGTGGGAAATTGCACATCCAACTGGACTTGCTGCATTTTTGTTTTTTGTTTTAGTCACAGTTTTGGAGTTGTGTTTGATTGTCGACCATATAGGCCACCAACTATCTCTTAGAGGTAATAAGAATTAAAAGATTGTACACCACAATGGGTCTCAGAAGCTGATGGAAGCAAAAAATAGGGGCATGCATACTTTTTTATTTTCTAAAAATTCATATGATGTGTAGACTAACCAGAAATGTATATTTAAAGAAAATGTACACATTTCCCAGTGTTTTCTTTGCTGACCTAATGTATACCTTAGTTAAGATTTTGTCTTGCAATCACAAAATAGTTATTTTTTGCAATATACTCTATTTTAGGTATGTTTAGTAACACCACTGTTGCATGCTTAATTTATTCAGATCAGAATATTACAATTTAGATTCAAGCCATAAGAAAATAGAGTCGGAGTGATATGCGATTAAAGGGAATGTTTGGAGGTGGATCAAGAGAGCAGAAGTAATCTCAATTAGTAATTAAATTCAAATGTTTTGACATTAATATTTCCCTCAGAAACTATTTCAAATGAAGCAGGCATGCCAAATTGCAACATAAAATGAACCATTTAATTATGCAAGACCCTTTCAGTTCACATAGCCCTTGGGTTTCTTTTTTTTTTTTTTTCTGCTGCTGGGCTTCACAGTCAGAGTTATCGCAGAAGAATATTGAATATCTGTTGAATTCTAATAAAAGGAAAATGAAAGGAATATGGGGCCCAAAACCACAAAGTATGAATGAATGCAATAACAAGGGAGTGGTTCAAACAATTAAAATTTGGACTGATTGCTCATTTGCAATAAAATCACAGATGATGCACAAAACCACCTGTATAAAACCCTGCAGAATAAATCCATTTAGTACATCTGTATGCTGTCTGTATATCCCCAGCCTAAATATATGTGTATCTAGTGGTGTCTTTAGCTGTGGGTGAAGATTCATGGGTGTTCACCAGTGATTGCTGGTAGCAGAGCAGACTTCTCAAAGCAGCATTATGTGAGATATATAGTGACTACTGTGAGTGTCTGCTACACATTAACACCAGGATAGTGCCAGCTGGAATTAATATGTGAAGGATATCTAGATAAAAACATCTGTTATGATAATTAACTTGGTGACCACACATTCTACAAATTCTTGTTTGGAATTAATCCTGCTCTTTACCAAGCTTTATCTGCTAAAAAGCAATATCCTTGGAGCATATACCATATAGTTTGCATATATGTAACTAACAAGGATAACAATTACCAGTTTTTTGAATAATTACTTGGATGTTCAAATATATTTGCATTAACACAAAATAGCAATGCTTCTCAGCACAACACAACATATTTGCAATTGTTTTGAAGACATTAATATATACTTTTGACACATAGCTCACTGCTCATGTTGTAGAACAGAAGACTGTTTTTTCTGCATAATGTTTAGACATTTAGAAGCTGTCTGCAGTGAGTAACAGTTCCAGTAATTGCAGTATGGTCCAAAATGTCCCTTCCTATTTTCTATGTGATTACTGTAATGCATTGAATATCTGCTGAATATAGCAGGAAGTTATTTATTGCATTCTAGAGATACTGATGGCTCACATCATGGCGTAACTATTTTTCTGTAACTTCATACAGGAGTCCCAAATCATAACCTGTATTAAGCAAAGTCAATCTGCTTATAGGCTTAGCTGACAACTGAGTTTCACACTCTTCCCTGCAGGTTCATTACTCAGTGACTGCATCTTTCTGTTTGTACTATTCTACCATGGCATAATTGTAATTAATGTGATATCAGCATGTGTTCAGGCAATCCAATTGCTCTTGCTGTAATTGCTTTTCTGCATCTGGAAAATGTAACTTACTTGGCCTTCCCACTGAGTTGATACATACTATGCAGCAATCTATGTGTTCGTCTTTTGCTACAGTGAACCTTCCATTACTTACACCTTCTGAAGTCTTGTGGGTAGAAAGGGATGTATTCAAAGTGAACTACTGATTTCTTTGGTTAGTGCTTTACTTTTGTTTTATTTTATTTTATTTTTAATTATATTTTTAGTGCAGTGTATTTCCAGAGAGTGTGGTTGCAGTATTAAATATTTATTAGTTCTATTTCTGATATTTGTACATGCTGCTGTCCCTGAATATATGCAATAGTGCAATACATGACTGATTACAGATGTCACAATGTCAAAATTGGTGACTCCACCTCTACCAGTAGACCCGTCACCAGTGTAGTACCACAGGGGTCTGTGCTTCTATGCTGGGATCCTTACTGTTTGGATCTATATCTCAGATGTCCTAGCCAAAGTAGATGGCCTTTGGCTCCCCAAGTGCGCTGATGACTGCAAACTGGGCACACTCATTGAGTCCCCCATTGATGTCAACATACTACAAGAAAGGCTGATACAAACAAATAATTGGTGCCAAAGCCATGGTCTAAAACTAAATATAAAAAAATGCATTATTATTCCCTTTGGCAAAATGGAATTCCCTACAAATTACAGTATTGATAGCACCCCCCTGAGTTCTAACCCAGTGGTGTGAGACTTGCTAACAAAGGTGCAAGAGCATACCATTCAGGTCAAGGGATGTTATAACTTCACTGTACTTGATCCTCATCAGATCACTAATAGACTACAATGTACCCTTTTGCATGCATCTCACCACACACCTGCAGATCACAGAGGTTTCTCACTAAGAAAATACAGGGACTCAGAATCATGACCTAAGTTGACAGGCTAAAGGATCTGTCACTTTACTCTGTATATAATAAGCTCCTGAGAGGTGATTTCTGCTTGTCCTAAATGGCAATCTACAACCCTGCCCTAGTGGAAATGCTGCACACCTGCAAGTCAAATGGCTCAAAAGTCACTCACTCTAGGGATCTCAAACTAGCTTGTGACATTAACAGATCATTCTGGAGACACCGATATGTCTCCCTGAGACTGCTGCTTCTCTGGAATAGATTCCCTCTTCATGTAAAATAGGGTTCCTCACTGACCCTATTCAAACACAACCTAGATAATTGGATTGGAGACAGTAAATTTGCCCCTGGGGTGGTATTCATGTCCCTCGTGTACAGGGATAGCTAGTGTCGATCACAGACCTACTCTGTTCTTAAATTCATTCTGTGAACTATCCAAAAAAGAACAAATGGGGATACTTGCAATTAACATGCCTAGGCTTGTAAAGGCTCTAGGGCTGCTAGCCTAGTACCTTCATATGGACCTATTAGGCAACTTGGTGATATCATGCAATCTAGCTCCCTTTACAACTCATGATAATTTAACACTTAAAATAAGCCAGAAATGGTTATAAGAAAAATATCAAGCTAGTCACTGAGTTGCCATACATATGCATAATATAAGAGCATTATATATTCTCATATTTGCAATGTTGTAAAACCCCTGAGCAGCTGCAAACACTAAGCCCACCTGAGGCACAGGAGACCAAACTGCTGCTTTTTCTTATAACATGTCTATCACTGGGGCTAACTGTCACCATCTAGTATGCCCTGTACTTTTCCAGTATGGCTGAGGCTGGAACAGTGCTGGAGTATTTTTTCTTTTATGCCAGGGTAGGCAAGCAATTGCTATGTGCTGATGTATCACCCACCTCTGCAGCAGTACAGTCATGTCCCCACCTAACTCACCTTAGATTATTTCCCCATTTCTCATATCCCCAACTTTCGTTAAGGATCATTATATGGTAATGTCCTCGGGACTGTCCTCCCGCCTAGGATGGGAACACCCAACCATCACTGCCAATCTGCTGGTCACACTCAAGGACATGCTGCTAATCAGAACTGAGCTAGCTAAATAATAGACAGGGATTTATCTCTATATGCCAACAGAGTGGCAAATGCATCTCAAAAAAAAGGAAAGAAAAAATCACATCAAGAGAGATCAAGGCTTCTGCTAGCATTTAAGTAAAAAATGTCAACTTTTTGATGTGCTAAGTTATGCGTACCTGAATTGTTTGATTAAGTCTACTTTTCTCTACTTTTCTATGAAATGTCATTAAATGAGATATGTAGTTGTCAAAATGTGCATTCAATGAATTCAATTAATTTTATTCCTTAATTTATGATTCAACCAAATGTGCATTAGATTAAATGCATGGGAACTGCTTCTGTATTTATATCTATATCTATATCTATGTGTGTGTGTGTGTGTGTGTGTGTGTGTGTGTGTGTGTGTGTGTGTGTGTGTGTGTGTGTGTGTGTCTGTCTGTGTGTGTCTATGCGAGTGTCTGTGACTGAGTAAAATGCCCCAGTTAGAGGAAAATGTCACTTGGACAGTGTCAAACCCTGTATCTCAGATGTAGAAGGCACCTTAATGCTCCACACCAACCAACTGGTAGAGCTCCATTAACTTGTCTTTCTTATTGTTACTTTTTTTTTTATGTTTGTAATCCTCAATGATTTACCATTCAGTATTTTGAGTTTCATGGCAGCTGACAAAATGAAGTGTGTTTATTATTTCATTGTGAATAAATTTGTCATTTGTCTGTGTTAGATCTTTTTGTAAGATGTTTGCAACTTGGGGGGATTCTATGACTGGTCCCACTTTGCAGTCATCTGAGAACTTTGTCAGCCAGAGGCCTTTGACATTGGCTTTGACTTCTGAGAAGTAGATGCTAAAGAGGAAGGGCACGAATGAATCCCTGAAGAAATCCACTGGTGACCACCCTCTTTATGGAGGTGGTCTCATCAGTCCTAATTTTCTGGGTCCTATCTGTGGGCCACTTGGCTATCCAGCATGTTATAAGTTTTTTTATGCCTAATTCTATAGGATTGTTAACAATGTCCATGTGAGGTATCATGTCAAATGGCTTGACCAGGTCAATGTTGGTACTATGCACTGTTTAATTCTCTTCCATTGCCTTGCTGACCTTCTCAAATAATGCTGCCATGTTCAATTTGACAAAGCTGGAATGGATCCAGTGTTTAAAGGTCTGCTAAATTTTTCTTGATCATTTCCATGATAGTTCTTTCCATGGCTTTGCATATAAGACTAGTCAGACTAATGGTTCATCCTTATAATGAGGGATGACCATTGCACTCCTCCTTTCTTGTGGCACAAAGCCTGTTTTGAGACTATAGCTAAATAGTAACTCCAGTGACCTTGTCAGGTTATATTTTAGACTATTCAGCAGCCATCCTGAGATATTATCTGGGCCCAATGGGGGTATATTCTTGGCCTTAGCGAGCTCAGCTAGGATATGCTCTCTGTTTGTAGCTGTAGGGGGTTTGCTTGAAGTGATTTCTTGGTTGGGTGTAGCTGGGAGTAATTAGCAGGGGGAGGGTTTGCTAAAATTAGAGCTGAATTTGTCAGCCAACAGATTCACTATATCACCTGGCTTCTGCCATTTTTAATTTCTCCAAGTCTTTTGGGTTTCTAATACCATGACGGGAATTGACCCCATTCCTAAGTCAAAGTATGATTAAAGTTCATGAAATTAGTATTGTTTCACTCTTTGATGTCCGGCAAAAGTGCTCTTCGCACCACCCACAATGTGCCAAGTAATGACTCCTTCCACAATTCGTACGGTGTTACATGAATTGGTAAAATATGTAAATATGATTGTAAATTCTTTTTTATAAGACCAGTTGCTCCTACTACTATTGGAACTATCTAGGTATCTTTCTTCCATATGGCTCTCATTTCTTCCTGCAGATCAAGGTATTTTATGACTTTGTGTCTCTCTGTATGCAAGACACTGTAGTCACTAGGTGTGGCAATTTCAATGATCAGTGCTACTTTTGTTTTCTTTTCTTGGACTGCTATATCCAGTATTCTAGCATCTATCTTTTGAACTGTTGGTATTGGGTGATCCCATGTGATATAAACTTCATAATTTTCTATGATTCTTTGCGGTGCATTTTTCCAGTGTTTTTCAGCCACTTCGATACCATCATTTTTGCACAATCTCCGGTGTAACAGTCTCGCCACATTATTATGCCTTTCTGTATGCAGTCCCTCTGCCATTCATGCATCACAACCAGCAACAAGGTGTGTGACTGTTTCCAATTTGGTTTTACAAAACCTACATGCTTGTTTCTCCAACATGTTCAATGGACTTTGTAAACCAGCATGTACTTAGCCAACTATCTTGGACTGCCAATATTAACCTTTCATTTCTTGATGTGAATTCACCTCTTCTTAACAATTCCTGTGTTCCTTCTTGATCAGCATGAGGCTGTCCCAGAAATTTTATATACTTGCAACTATATTTATGTTTTTCCACATTTCTTGCCTTCTCATCTGGTCCTTCACCTTATATTCTTTCTTTTGTTTTTTAGCACATTCGGTTGCTGCCTAGTTTTTATCTACTTCTGGTTTGATTTCCATTCTTGCTTGACATCGATATGCTTCTGCTAAATTAAGCAAAGATGTCATCTTAGATTTATTCTCATCATGTTTCAAAACCGTCACCACATTTGGACCTTGTGAGGTCAGTAGATATGTGCGGAGTCCCCCGATTGCAAATCTATACATGTAATCAATTTCAAGGAGGCCCATCCCTTTTTGGAATGGGGTCTATATAACATTGTTATACAGTGATTTTTATAAATCATTTGGTGAGCATGAAGCATCCTTCTTGTTTTAATATCCAATCTATCCAATACTTTTTGGGGCCAGTCAATCACTCCAAAACTATAAGTTAGGACAGGAAGAGCAAATTGATTTATGGCTTGGATTTTGTTCCTAGATGTCAATGCTGTTTTCAGGATTAGTTTAAGTCTTCTAAAGTACTCCTTACTGAGCTTTATTCGCATTTGTTCATGTTTTCTTGCTGATCCTTAATTGATTCCCAAGTATTTATACACCCCCTCTTGCTCAAGTTCTTTTATGTCACATTCTTGTCCCAAACTGATGTTTTATTGGTGCTGCAGTTTTCCTTTTTTAAAGGTTGCTTTTGCACAATATGACATTCCAATATCATCTGAAAAAGTTTTGACAACCTGCAGCTGTGCTTTCAGTTTCTCCTCTGATGAGCTATACAGTTTTAAATCATCGACTAAGAGAAGATGAGAAGTCATTAGACTTTGTTATTTTCTAAAAGCCAAATGTAGCCATGGTCTAAGTTGTTAAGTAAACAGCTTAATGAATTAATGGCAGGGCAAAATAGCAACTGTGACAAAGAGTCACCCTGGAATATCCCCCTTTGAATTTTTATCCCTGGGATAATAATCTGTCCTTTATCATGGCTTAATTGCAAAGTGGTCTGCCACTGTTTCATCATTACTGTAATGTAGTTAATCAGTGTAGGGTGTATCTTATACATTTTTAGGCACTCTTTTATCCATGAATGTGGGATACTGTCAAATGCTTTTTGTATTCAGTCGATGCCATACTTAGACTCTTCCCCTTCTTACAGTTCTCCACTATAACTTTAACAACAAATGATCCTTTGTTCCGTATGACTTTCTTTTATTGCCCTTTTGTTCTACTGCCATAATTGAGTTTTCTTCTAAATGACTATAAACTCTGTCAGCGTCAACTCCCGTGTATAATTTATACATTGTTGGAAGACAAGTTATTGGCCTATAATTTTTAGGGTAGCTTGCAGATTCACTCTTAAGTAAGAGCATTGTTTTTCCTGCTGTTAACCAGTGCAGTATGTGTTTGGGGTGTGCATATAAATAGTTCTTACTCATAGCTAAATCCTCATGGAAAGAAGTTAATACTATAAGCCAAAAGTTAGGTACTGCATCTGGGCCTGGGGATTTCCAGTTAGAGGCTTTTCACAACTTTGTTTCAATCTCTCTGGCCGTTATTTCATCCCATTTCATACCCTGTGCCTTTAAACTTCTTATTCTTTATTTTACTTCTTCTATCCATTTAGCATCTTTATTATGTTCCACAGGATCTTCATAGATACTTCTCCAAAATGTATCTACTTCCTCTTTTTTTGGAGGTCTTTCATTTCCTTTCACTTTATTTCCCAATTGTCTATAAAACTTTTTTGGGTCATCAATAAATTGCTTATTTTGTGCTTTTCCCTTATATTTATCTTCGTATCTTTTAAGTCTTTCCACCTGTTTTGAAATGTTTAGTTTGTTATCTCCAATAGTGCATAATAGATCCTGGTCTGTTATAATACTGCGCATTGCTGGCTCAGTAAATGTGGTGTCAACCTCCAGTTCAGCACATTGCTGTGTACTGCAGTTGAGGTGTCTGACATAGCAAAAGAAAGCCTCATGGTTGTCTTTTGCCTGGAAGGCTATCTTGACTTCAAAATTGGATTTGTTGGACTTAATTAATCCTCTCAGTTGCCTGTTTAATTTGATGAGAGAGTTCTTATCTTTAGAGGAGTTATACTTCCTGATTTTAGCCATGATTTTTTTCTTTTCTTGTATAACGTGTTTAATTTGGGATGCCAGCAGTTTGTTTCGGGAGTTAGTTTTGGGCTTGATTTTGGTAAGTACAGCAGCTTTCATGCAGCTATTGCCATGGCTGTATGGAGTTTCTGTGAACAATTCTGGATAGGCTGCTCTGTTCTCTGGGTTTGAAGGGGCACTGTATTTTTACATACCATCACTTAATAAAAGGCAGTTTGCCTTGGAATAGTTCCTAGCTTTTACTGGGTTTACTGGGTTTATGGAGTTTGGTTTTGATTTCAAGTGAGACAGCATTATGGCCAGACATTACCAGGGAGGATGTGACATTTAGGGGGGGTGCATATTTGTGAGTAGAAGGTCCATTATTTTAGAACCTTTAGCAGGTGTATGCACTAATTTGTCAAGGATGTTTGTCCAGAAATCACTGTGCCTACAGATTTGAGGCTGTATAGGATTGCCAGTCTATAGAGGAGTAGTTGAAGGTGTTAGGCTAGATTTTGAATGTCTGCAGTAGATCTAGGTATGTGATATGAGTTGTGTGAGACATAGAGTGTGACCTATACCTTGACAGCATATGGTACAGAATTTCATCTGTAGTGACCTGCACATGGAGAAACTCCAACTTATCATCCTGCTTAATTAAACAAGAGATATGATTGTTATTCATGTATGTCAAGACACCTCCACCTGTAGTCCCTGTCTGTGCATCTAGTGGTCTAAAAGTGTAGAAGGCACTGAAACCTTGCTTTGCTGGGGTACTCTCTGCAGCATTAAAACTATGCCTTGGTAACTGCACAAATGTCAATATTTTCCAAGGTGTGAAGGGCTTGGAAGGAGAGTAGTTTTCTGTTTAGGCTCCTGGTATTGAGAAGTAACACCTTGAGGTTCAGTTGAGTTGATTTTGCTATGTCACTAGGCTTTTTTAATTTGGCATTTCCTATAAAAGGCTCTATGGTGGGGGATAAAGTTTTAGCCACTATTCAAAAGCCTTGAGAGGACAGGTGTAGACCATCCTTAGTAAGCAATGTGGTGCATTACCATGTCTGCTGATGCTAACAAATATTGAGTCCTCTAAGAATGATACCAGAAACTCAGCCAATTGTTAAAGTTAGTTCTCTTTTGTTTGCACTGTGGCATTATCCTTAGTGAAGGTAGTATCATACCAGCCTGAAACACATAGTCAGAGAGATGTGTAATGTCTCTCTTCATATTGTCTAGGGAGGTATGTCTCAAATCATTTACACCTACATGAACTATAATGGAATCATACTGGTACCATTGGTAGAGCGACTTAAGTGCATGAGTAATTTGGCAAATCCTGACTCCATGTAGACAATTAACCAGTATCTTCTCCTTGTTCAGCTTTGTTAGAGGGATATCGGTATGTCTTGCAATGAAGTTCCCTATGACTAGAGTCCTAGAAAATGTGTTTGCTTTCCTTATGGGATTTGTATTCATGGCTCCACTGAGTGTTGCTGTGTGTGTAGTTATATGGTATTGTTTTTCTTGAGTGCTTCTGGGATTGCTGACAATAATATTTTCTGATGAGTGGTTTAGGAAGTCTTTGTTGTTTAGGAAGATTGCATTTAAGTGCCTCAGCATGCACTGGTCTCTGTGTGTGTTGTGTACTACGTGTGAAGGTGTTGTGTGCTAGGTTTTGACAACCTGATGTGTGCTTGTATACAAAGGATTAGCCTCCAGTGACTTTGTGCATGTATACCTCTTGCATACTGTACCTGTTACTTTAAGGATTAAATTGTTGTTACTAAGCATGACCCCTATCCCCATATCCATATCCAACAGGCTAACTGCAGAGAAGTTAAGAAATTGCATATCCATGTTGTGAAGTCATCCAAATTGGTGAGTTACAAGGATGTGGTGATTGGGAGTTAACAGAAGGCTGCTAAGGGTGCCTAATTTTTTTTTTTTGGGGGGGGGGGCTGAAGACAGACTAGACTATAGACTATTAATTTCTACTAAATTTAATTGTATTGGAACTCAGCATGCAAACTAGTGGCTCTAAGCTTGTCAGTGCAAAAGTTATTTGCTCCATACTTACTACTTTACAGAGTACTGCTTTATGTGCAGTTTTATATGGAAAATTTAGGAAAAATTTGCTTCTAAGTATTTGCATCTGTACAAGACACTGGCATGGTGAGCAACTTCTTGGAAACACACCAAATTTATAAAAAGCACTGAAAATGCAAAAAAATGGCAACTGAGCACTCTGGCCAATACATGACAGCATTAAGAGGCCTTTTGAGTGTTCCCCAGATCATATAGGCCAGGTAAATGTGTACTGCTATGAGATGAATAATCCTAGTCCTCCTAATGTAAAATCACAGTAAACGAGTGTTCCAAGTGCAGTTCTACCACAGAAAAACTTAAGGAAAGTCACAAGGAGAGGCAATAAGTAATTCAGCCTTACAGCAGAAATCCATATACACATATAAATAAAATATACATTCTTAAAGATACACACACACACACACACACACACACACACACACACACACACACACACACACACACACACACACACACACACACACGCGCACACACACACGCACACACACACACACACACACGCACACACACACACACACACACACACACACACACACACACACACACACACACACACACACACACACACACACACACACACACACACACGCACACACACACACACACACACACACACACACACACACACACACACACACACACACACGTGCACACACACACACACACACACACACACACACACACATGCACACACACACACACACACACACACACACACACACACACACACACACACACACACGTGCACACACGCACACACACACGCACATGCACACGCACACATTCAGAAGGATGCCCTATGCAATTGCAGTGAGCCAGCCACTGTTTATTGTCTTGTCATAATAAGGCTCTTAACTGATTATCGATTAACAATGTGAAAACTCAGAGGTCAGACAGCACCTTGTTGGCAATCATGCTCATAGCCAGAGCAGGGCCTGCTGAGAGGGAAAAACATCTACAGTAGCAGCTGTCTAATGCAACAAGCATAAATGCCAAATGCAGTTTTTGTACGTGCCTCAGCATGTTTACACAGACAATAGCATAAACATGAAAAAATTAGCTATTAGCCTTAAAGGGCTGATTGCACACTTTACACATGATGTCTGGCTATATACAGTGGTAGAACTAGAAGTATAAGACAACAGGATGATGTGGAAAGAAAGCAAAGGGAGAGACATAAAGGAAACAGGTAAGGGATGAGTAGGTTTGGGATAGAAAAGGAAGGACATTTTTTGTGGAGCAGGTGGCCATTTTCTCTTTTCTAAAAAGGTAAGGGCAAAAAGGATACAAAAGAAGGTGACTGTAGGACAGAGAAAGTAGGTTACAGTGGCAAACACACAAATGCATAACACAAACAAGACTGTTCAAGCAGGAGCTAAAACACTAATTAAGGTAGAAAAACAAATGAAAAACAATACTGATGTGAAAGACTGGACAACAGACAGGGGAGAACAAGGACACAAAACAGAGGGGAACACAGGGATGGTAGATAAGGTGGGTATTGACCCTTGTACCATGTTGCCCATGTCATACCCACTGGAATGCGGGACACCACCTTGGGCTCATTCACCACTGGGTCCTGGGTCCTGATAGCACTGCCAGTGATGGGCAGAAATGTGACTATGCAAGTAACAAGAGAAGTCTTTTGAGGTGGCTGATGTGGGCTTCAATGTGCTTCTCCACAAGCTCCTTCCTTCTTCCGCTAGCTGCCTCCAAGTTGCATAGAACTCACCCCTGGCAGAGCCACCAGCAGGAATAACAGGGAATCCCCACTAAGGGCAAAAAAGAAGCACCTATTTTCCTTTCCCAGTGATGGCAATGGGGAATTGTTCTTAGTTAGTACTCACATCACTGCTGGTGTCTCTTTGTCAGGGCTGCTGGTATATGATGGTACAATTGGTACTGCAGTAGCACCCACTGTACAAAAATGCTAAATAAAAGGAGAAAATAGTATAACACAGAGAACTAAAATGAAAAGAAAAGGGAGACATCACTTGAAATGCATTATAATTTGCATATAAACCTGACATCAGGCCTCAACAGCTAAACCAAAAGTAACTTTGCAAACCACACATGAGACATACATCTGAATAAGGCCAACAGTAGTAATATTTGCTGATATGTGCTACCTAACTATACTGAGCAAGTGAAATAATGAATAGTATAGTGACTGAGCAGCATATGACAGCCTGGATTACTCCATGTACTATACCTATGAAGAATTAGAATAAGTTCATTATGTTGGAAAATGCCCCACTGCCTTTTAGCATGTATTATATAATGGTACTCCAAGGATCAGTTCTGTCCCACTTCTTTTCTCAGTATTCATTAATAAACTACCATATGCTCTCCCAAATATCCCACTAATTCTCAACCCAGATGACATGGCAATCTTTAGGTCCAACTACAACCAATCAATAATTGAAACACCTCTTGAAAATGATGTGCATTCACTTAACTCCCGGGTCATTCAGCAGAGCCTTTTACTTAACCTTTCATAAAACAAAAACATGTAGTTCAGCATCCCAGAAAACTTAAAAAGTTTCCCAAGTGTGTAAGCATTACTACACTTGAGGGCATTCCAGATGAAACAACTGATTCATTCAAATACCTTGGTTTATTACTTGACTATTCCATTAATATACACTTCCCCACCGAAAACATAAGAGCAAAAAATAATTACCCACTCTTCTGGGCAAGAAAAAATTCACTCTACATATTTTCTCAGCAAGAACAACAACAGGCTAAGAGCCCTTATAGATCAATATGAATTGTCTATAACAACCTCTGTGTCTAACAAAGAGTCTACCACTCT
Organism: Protopterus annectens; assembly: GCF_019279795.1. NCBI lineage: Eukaryota > Metazoa > Chordata > Ceratodontiformes > Protopteridae > Protopterus > Protopterus annectens. The sequence goes on from NC_056736.1 coordinate 48,230,350, forward strand.
ACTATCCAAAAAAAAACAAAATCTGCCACTTCATTCCTAATTTCCCCTCTAATGAACACCACTGTTTGAGCCTCAGGAATTCTAAAAAATGTAATACTGTATGTTGCTTGCTACTACATTTTGCAATATCTTCATTTTGAATATCTTACCTGCGCTATACTTGCAAATTATCGTTTATGATGAGTGCACTACGACGTTAGACAAATATAAAATAAAAACACATGTACATAGCCATAAACTCAGCTATTGACAGTTGACAGATTTCCTGACTATGTAATGTTCCATACACTGTGTTAAGGCACATATACAAGCCATTAACAAAGTGTCACAATGATAATTTCCTATAGTGGAGTTGTTTGATATATAGGTACTATTATAAGAAGTTAATACACTTAAAGTATTTAGTAAGGAATATCTACTTTATGTATATATAATGACAGAGATGTACACAACCCTGAACTCTGAAAGATAAGTCATGCTTCTTCTTTGGTATAACAGGCTATTCTCTGCAAAAGGCTCCTGAGCTGTGCATAAAAGAGACAAATAATTAATGGACATTCTACATTGGTATGAAAGAAAAACAAAAAAGTATAGAACAAGAAGATATCTTTTGGATATATCTGAGGCACTCTCATGCTGACCTTTTCTTCCTATTAGCTACAAATGTCTGAATGGCACCTCACATGTCACTATAGTGGTGCCTACATTGCTTGTCAAGGCAAGGTATGCCTGTGACATCAGAAACAGCTCTGGCGATACAGTGCTAGGAATCCCCCTTATAGTAGTCTCCAAGCAGATGCTCCCAGTGGTCAATGTTTTGAAAATAAGATTTTTGATTCCTTACAGCACCACTGGGAGACCATGCCAGCAACAGTACCATTCCATTAGAAATGTGGCCATGCTTCAGCTCTTATACCAGGGAACAATGGGTTGCATCTCACTGTCATGCCCATTTCAAGAATTTCCAATTACTATGCAACATTGGGAAACTCAGAACTGCATCCTTTGGCAGAGTGTAACATGACCTTTGTCATTATGACTTTGTTATACATGTGACTGGAAGGTACGAAACATGGGAAGATTGGTTTGCTGTGTTAACCATGATGTTAAACAGTTTGATCAATATTGATTTTTAGCACCTGCATTGTCTGCAGGTGTGCAACATGAAAGGCAATAACCCCTCTTACTGATATTAACCTGCCCGTGCATTCACATTGAACACTGAAGGTGTTTGTGCAAATGAACATGACATGTAACACTGCTTGCTGCACTCTGCATCCAGCTGTGATGTGTAGATTGTGTGATTCAGAAACATTCATGAGCTGAGACCTCATTTGCATAATCATCACAATCAGAGGCACAAATCTACATGATATAAACACCAGTGGCTGCATAGAGGCTCACTGTGGAAGAAGATTTAAAACATTGGTTGGAAAATGCACCTATGAGTAGCAGACTTAGAAGAAGGGCAACAGCAGCACTAACTGTAATCTAGGTTCTAAATGTTTCTTGGGTTCCTTTAATGCGCTGTTTCACTGAAGCATTTCTTGCGAAAATACAATGGGTTAATACACATTCTGACAAAGGTGATCTAATCGGAAAAATCAAGGTAGGTGTTCCACAAGATATGTCCCATAGCAAGGTATTAAGGCAGCATTTAAATACGCCACCCAAGTACAACTGGAGATTGCAACAGAATCTAAAACTCTCCATAGGAGTACCTTGGATATGTCTCAGGGATTGAATCTGTGTTTTTTGACTGCTAGTCAGAATATATTTGCTTGCTTAGCATATTAGGGGATTATGTTTAACTATGGTCAGTCATCAGGTATTAGCAACCCTGATGTGTTTTTAGTGTTGTATATTGCATGGTTCTACACTTGGTTAAGTATTATGGAGACAGAAAAAATAACACAAATGAAGTTCTATAGCTTAACATACTCTTCCCGTTCAGGCAATGGGGCCTACCATTAGGCACTTTGATGCTACTGCTTACAATGAGAGGTGCTTTTTGCCTGGATAGTTATGATGCTTTACATAAGAAACATACTGGATATACAATTGATGGTTACATGCCTGATTGCTGTTGTTGCACTGTATTCTTTTGAGAAAGATTGGGAGGTGTTGGGAATGGTTGCCTGTGACTGTGGCAACATTAAATGTACAAGTCTAGCAAACTCTTATGTGTAAATAATAGCTTGGACAAGAAACATTTTGTGTGGCACTCCAGACAGTTTCATTTAATAAGCATTTCTTAGCGGCATATTCACATAGCACATTATTTCTCCACCCCACCCAGCACCGCACCTGCAAAAGAAAGATTGGCAGGCTGTTGGGTCAGATATTATTTTCAGTGATTGGAAACAAAATTGTAAATAAGTCAGACGTTATCACTGACATGATTCAAGATGTTTAAAAGTGCTGCCTGCCTTGCACTAGAGGGTAGCACAAAGGGAGGTGAGCCATTGGTCAAGTCACCAATACCAGAAAAGGAGGAGTATTATACTGCTCTAAGTGGGGGATCAGACTCATTGCTTTCCCAAACTGGTGTGTTAGACTTCGGAGCCTTAGAGAATATATTGAAAATGCATTGGGTTTCTTTTGCATTTTGCTGTGCTAAAACATATTTATTTTCTGATCTGATACGACTGTTGTTCATTGTGTTTTTCTTGTCATTTAGGTACATCAAGGCTACAAAGTGCATAAGCACCTACATATACTGTTTTCTTTCACTACTGCCACTCATCAATCTACCTATTATTTCTTCACTGGGGACAAAGTAGAGTTGATGATCTATACTTATACTGGATCATATGCTTTGTTCTCTTCACAGGTGACGTCCTGTCTGAATCTACCATCATGGATATTCCACAGCCTGATGCTGGAGATGAGCTCATCTCTGATTTTGATGATGATCAAAAGCTGGCATGGTTAGAGAGCATGTTGTCAGTGTTGGATACATCCTCTAGACAGTACATACAGACAGCTTTCATGCCTGCCTACACCATACAAGATACATGGAGTCCAAACAAAAAACAGTTTAGTGCTTGCACATGTAGTCCGAGAAGTGCATCTCCCACTGTAGCAGAGCTCTCCATTTCTCCCACAAGCTCCATAGGAATGGAAATGACCTTGATGGCATGCATACTATTGTCTGTACATGTCATGTGCACTGCTCTCCCATAAAACTAGATGAGTCAGTGATTGCAACCCAGTGAATGTGCAGGGTCATTGTAGAAGCACAGATTACTGACACCTCAGTCTTTACACAGATGGCCTGTAAGTTGCAGAATATGTGCTACGAGTTATGGGAATGCATGCATGTCCAGTATGTGTGATCTTTTTGACATGTTTACCACCTAATGATGCAGTGCTTTTCTGGGATGTGTGCAAGTAATGTGTCACATAGCAGATCAACCTCTGGCTCTAGTGATGGTGGCTGTCATGGACATGGAATGACTATGTTATGGTCACTCAACACCCCCACCTCCAGATTAACATCAGTGAACAGGTGTTTGCAGGCAGGAGAATTTTCAAGGGTGTGGTTCTCTTGCCTGTGTCCTGCCTGGTAGAGGATGCCATTCATGGTAGCAAAGCACACTTATCACTAGCCAGGACCTTGTTACTTCTGGTGTCACTCTTGAAAGAGGCAGGTCTTGTAGATGGAGGTGTAGAATGGCACATGAACATCCTCCATGGGTGTCCAAGCAATCTCACACACAAACCACTTTGGTCTCCATTTTAAAACACACACACACACACACACACACACACACACACACACACACACACACACACACACACAGAGACACACACACACACACACACACACACACACACACATGCATACACACACAGAAACACAACATTTTGAAGTAATCCCCTTCACATCTTCCTCAGTCACATTGAATACTTGTGTTCCCTCTGCCATCTGTGTAAATATTGATAACTTTGCTGTGCCCTTTCTAATTTGTTACTTAAGTTGCCTATGCCTAAGGCACAGTGTGCCTGGTCTATGTAGGGGTAATCACAGTCTGGTACAGGTTTTACATTCATCATGCTTACCTTAGGTATATGCTTTATTCTTATCTTAAAGCTATGTGCCAGTAACTGCAACTTTGCCATTGCCATGCTGTGTGGTGTGCTGCCTCTGTCTGTCGTTGTCATCCTCTGCGACTTGGTCCTTCACTGGCTATTCATCTGCCTCTTCTTCCATTGCTTGGTGCAGTGGGAGATGTTCCTGTTGTTTATGCCTCCCTGTTGCAACTGCTCCCTCAATATTATGTTATATAACATTGCACATACAAAACAAAAATATCTTAGAACATATGCCAAAGTCATACTACAGAGCACCAAAAGATACATTCAGGCAATGCAAGTGTTATTTTAGCAAAAAAGACATGCACACTATGAGAAACCCAGC
>NC_056736.1:48239772-48247272 GCF_019279795.1 Protopterus annectens
GCATTTAATGTGATGTCCATCCATCTAGCCAATCTAATCAATTCCCCAGTGCAAAAATCAATGATTGCATGTACATTACTTTTACAATGTGCTCCACTGTCTGTGATTGTTCCGTCACTCCAAGCCAGCTTACAGGAGGATACTACACAAGCTGTGGTATCATTGAGTTGATAAATGTCTGTCCCATTCACTATATATCTATGCCAAATACATTCTCCAGTCCCATTATGTAAACATGGATGAGGCTTTCTTTTAATTAGCATGCACACCCACCCCTGGGGCCAGGTCTCACATCCTGCTAAATCAATGGGCACATCATTATAATCAATGAGATTAGATTCTATCTGAGGCACCCACCAATTATTTCCGAATTGCAAAGGCAATGCTACAAATGGACAAACTTGTTTTGTTCCCTTTTTACTAGCAAGATAATCAAAGATCAATATGCAAGAATCATTTTCACATGTAAAATCTAATGGTTTTAACCAATTATACAATTGTAGCTCATTTTGCCAATGGCTTGGCCGTTTTGCCCCCCAAACCTGAATGAACTGCAGGTACTGCTGATTGGCAGCCAATTGGGACAAAATACAAAAGCTCTGATTTAATTCTTCGGTAAGGTTATTTAGAACCTGTTCTGTATACATATTAGCATGATCAATCCATCTCCACATGACAGTTTGAGTTATAACACTATCTACGGTTCTTTGACCAAGCTCTGGATCATGATCAGCTAATAGCTTAAAAGCCATGTTTAGGTCTTCACCTAAACGGCTTAATTTACTTCTCAAGGTGTCAATGTCTATGCTATTCAGAAATCCTGTACCCGTCCCAACCGCTCCCAAGGCAGTTCCCATTATTCCTGTGACATCACATTTGTTTCTTCTATATCGGTAATGCCTATATTTCAAGTGTAGGGAGTCAATTGGCCATAAGTTGGTGGACTTGCATTGTGAATGTCTAGTAGTGATATCTACTGCTGTCATATTAATTATCATTTTAACATGCTGAACAATTCTAGCACTACTTACAGTTTTACATCCTCTTGTGTATCTTATTATATGTCCTAAACCATCAAATACAGTTGATCTGTTGTCCATAGCATATATCTCCAAGTTTGGAGATCTGGTTTCTGCAGTGTCGTTTTCCCTTTGAAATTCGGCTATGCAGGAAGAATCTAATGGAGACTCAGCCAGAGAAAATCCTGATTCATTCAGTCTCTGATATAAGCCCCCAGCAGGATTGGCAGTGCATTTCTCTGGATGTCTGTCACAGTTTAATCTACAAACAGTTCTGATGTATTCTGTGCTGGTCAAATTCCATGTCAAGGTGGGTTTGGTAGTCACTGCAAACAACGCTCTTCCCAGCTTCCAGTAGAAGTCACAATCCCCTGTCAAGTTAGCCACGTCCTCCTCACTAAACAGGGGAATAGGGTCATGACACTCATATGGTCCATCTAGGTGTCTTCGCTGGTAAGAGTTGGTGTCTTCCCAAACAGTGGCAACAATCTATGGAGGGGAAAATATCTAACTCCTGTATTGCTTCAAAGAACAGCCATCCAGCTGCTCCCACTCCCTCTTTCACCTTCTTTCCCTTATCCTCCAATTTCAAACCTGATAAGGCCTTTGCTAGCTCCTCAGGGTCTACTGGTTTTACTGGTGAGGATTTTGGGGAAGGTGGAGGTGAAACCTGACTCAATACCTTAGCAAGGGGGTCCCATTTTCCAAACAATGCTGGAAACTCAACATTTGCCCCTCCCTTACTTTTGGTATCTGCAGGCTGTTTCTTATTTAACCCTACACCTATGTGCTTGAATGGAAAAAACATTGGCTGTTGTGGCATATCTACTGTAAACCACAGATCCTGCCGACTACGCCAACTGTTCTGGTCAGATTACTAAATTCTGTGGTTAATACAGTACTAGAGATGACACAAGAGACCAAGGCTCAAACTTTAGCAATTTTATTTTTAGCTTTTAACAATTAAGGTTGTGACAAAAAAACAATTGACTAGGCAATTTGCAAAATCTAACCTATAACAACCTATAACCTATCACATCTACATACAAAACCTAACCTATAACCTATCACATTAATAAATATAAAAAACTGTTAAGTCATGTACTTACAAGCATATGCAAAAAGAGAATCATCTTTGCCACTGATAGGGGGACTCCAAACCTATTCAATACAGCTATCTGTTCAGTCAAGACAGGGCCGACACTGGCAAGAAATGGCTGTATGCTCAGTTCAGGCTCTTGCTTCAATCAGATCCAGATGATGATGAGTTCCAATCTATTGCCAACCTCTGAGCCTTTTATAGGTTTAAACATGCCATAGGGTCAATGAGTTCAGCTGATGACACCTAGGCCAATAGTTTAATCATTCAGCTGATGACACCTAGGCCAATAGTTTAATCTTAAACTGTTGGCTGATGACATTTAGATCACCAGTTTATTCATGAGCTAATAGACTATTTTAGAAAATTACAAATCATTTCCTGAGTTGTCAACAAGTCCCGTAATGTCTAGTTTTATGTCTAGTTTTATACATTACTTCCTCCTTTCAGAAGGCCATTAGCCCACAAACTTGTGGTATAGTTCCTCTTTGAAATCCCCCTCTGTCTGGTAAACAACTTTTAAACTGGCAAACAACTTCAAGGGTTAACTAAAGTTCAGTTATACCAGCATCAGTGTGCAAGGCTTGCCTTTGAAGCATAATTCTTTCAGGTTTCATGTATGTATATAACATTAAGCAGCATATCATGTATTTATTCAATTAACAGCATATCAATCTAACATCAAGCACACATATAAACACACAGCAGTTCAATAGCTTAGGGCATCAAAGATCAGGTAAACTGTGTGGATCCGTCACATGAGGTAAGGGGTAAGCATAAATCACTAAAGAGGTACCAGAGTTGAAAATTGCAGAATGAAAGCCCTCACACTCCCAGAAATTAAATATACCAACTCCAGGGTCACACAACTTCTTAGAAATTGGAAAAAATCCTAATTATGTAATGGTCAATCTGCTAAAGATTTAGCGTTAAATAATTCTGCCAACTGTACCACCCGCAAAAATTACCCCAATTTAAGTATGCTCAAAATGTGTGTGCAGCAATAAATTATGGAACAACCATATATCTATTTATCTCTCTCTCTATATATACATATGTGAAGAGAGGGAGAGAAAAAGAGATAGACACACACATAAACTAACACACACACACACATGGTATGCATCATTAAGATATTCAGCAGCTATATAAATTAGATTTTGTGTCATCTTGTAAAATTTTTTAGAGTTACATCATTAAGTAGAACATTTTTCTGCCATACTTCATCATATTTGGCTTTCTTGAACAAGACTTACTTTAGCACAGGATTCATAGGTAGGTTCATAGATTAGTACTAAGCTAACTTCTTCTGCGAGCCCTTGCAAGCCTAGCCAATTATCTCTTGTGAAACTCAAAACCTGCACCTTGTGTTTGTAAGGCAAACACCTTACCCATTAGGCCACTCTCTCATCTAGTTATAGTTGCATTTTATCACAGGATGGTACAATGTGATCTGCCAGCCCAGGGCTGCATATGTCTTCCACTATATATATATATTTTTATTCTGGTTCATGCTCTAATAATTGTAATACTTTCACTGTGAATTTACTAATGTATTTCTACAAACCAGTTCAGTAATCACCATCAAGTGAATAAGTATAATAATTGTAGAAGTCTAATAAATCATACAAATAGTATAGTCTGTAATTATCTATTTAGTCACTTTTATCCTTTGTTGATAAGTTTTTGTCCCACTAGACTGGAAGTCTTTTTTCAGGGGAGAACTGAGGTAGTATTTCTACTACTGGCATAATTTATTGGAAAACACCCTATATGCTAACTAAATTATCAAATAGGTCTATTATATAAGAATACATCCTCAAGAAGAAGCTGGTGGGAGGAAATGTATTTGGCAGTAGGGAGTACATGTAACCATTATATTCCTCATAACTTCTAAATTATTATTATTATTATAACTTTTTCTTAATGCACTTTATGAAGCAGTGTTGATGCAGAGCAAAATTAAAACAAAATTTTAAAGGAATTTTGAAGATTCAGACCCTGGTCTATTGGTGTGCAAATGTTGAAAGGGTGTCTAACTGTTGAAAGTGGTAGATGTCTTTATGTAATCAGTAGGACTTGTGAAGAGTGATATGAATGGTTCATCATTATAATGAATGACTTTGACTGCAGCTTCTAAATAAGAGAAGTTTTTATCTTCCTATTAAATCAATTAATGTTTCTTGTATGCATTACCATTTACTACTTTGGTTTCAATGTAGGACATCATAAGCTTTTGTATGACTCTTGTCAGGCATGTAATGTAGGCATCTGAAGCTTAAACTTGGCACTCTTCAACCAGGGATAATGTAGGAAAATAGTATTCCTTCTGGAACATTTACTGAACAGATCTGACTGACTCATAGGACTGTTATATCTCCCTATTGCATTTTAGATGTTACCAACAGTATCTTTGCCTCCTGGCAATGTTTGTATGATCTTTTGACTGATTCATTTTCTGACTGAAACAGGTCATACTATGAAGGTACATTGCCGATTACAGAGAATCATCCTGATACTCTTCTGTACTTTGCTGTATTACATGTAATACCTCTGCAGTATTAAATGACTACTGAAAATCCTTGAAAGTATTAATGAAAAGCATTATAAGGATATAAATAAAAACAAAGTAATTGCCCAAACACCAGGTAAACGCTCCAACTCCACAATGTAAAAGTCAAAAGAACTGTTCCAAAATAAAGGAATGGTAGCGACGCAGGTATACTAAAAGTTGATTTATTATCAGGTCAAACAATAGATTTTCATCAGATTAGCACTTTCACTCATAGAGCTTCTTCAGATCGTACATAACAGAAAATACCAGATACAAAATATATACTCTACCATTTACCTTATTAACCTATCACATTCAATTGCTAATCAAGCCTTAAAGTAATTATGTATCTAACTATAAAAATTCATCTATTAAAATTCAGAATTTTAAAAAACACAGATATTACACATTATATGAAGCAATATATAAAATATAATATAAATTACCTCTCTACACATATTACAGAGATATGCTATCTAAAACAAATTTTAAAATTTTTTGTGTGGGTATATTTCAATTCATGTACATATACTTCTTATAATATATACCTACATTAAATCCTGGAACTTATTTTAGTCAAGCCATATCCTATTTGATGTTCCTACATTTCCTAAGTTTAGGCTTTATTGAGGCTCTTTCATTAAGTCCAGAGTCCCTGTCTGCTCACAGCCTAATTATCCAGTTACTCTCCTGACATTCTGTATGATTCCTAATGTCACCTCCACGCTTACTAGGTGTGATGACTTCCAAAGCTCTAAATAAGAATGTGTGTGTTTCCCCTTGCTGGATCACGTGTTTGGCTAGAGCATTATGTGGGGACTTCTTCTTCATATGATATATATGTTCACGTATCCTTTCTTTGAAAGCACGCTTCGTTTTTCCTACATAGAAGGAAGAACAAACTTGACAAACTGCTAAGTAAACCAAGTGAATTGTCTTACAATCAGCAGTGATTCGTGTGATAAACTCTCTACATGTATCTGGATGCATAAAACTAGTGCTTGTGTCAATATAGCAGCAATAATTACATTGCCCACATGGTCTAGTACCCCCAGTATCCATAGTATCGGGCCTCTGTCTAGGATAACAAAGCATTCTTTTCAAATTATATCTGTTCCTGAAGAGAAAACGTAGTTTGTCTCCAACTATTTTCTTTAAGTCATTATCTACACATAAGACCGACCAGTGTCTAGTGACTAAGTCTCTATACTAAGTCCCGATACTATGGATACTGGGGGTACTAGACCATGTGGGCAATGTAATTATTGCTGCTATATTGACACAAGCACTAGTTTTATGCATCCAGATACATGTAGAGAGTTTATCACACGAATCACTGCTGCTTGTAAGACAATTCACTTGGTTTACTTATTAGTTTGCCAAGTTTGTTCTTCCTTCTATGTAGGAAAAAATGAATCGTGCTTTCAAGGAAAGGATACGTGAACATATATATCATATGAAGAAGAAGTCCCCACATAATGCTCTAGCCAAACACGTGATCCAGCAAGGGGAAACACACACATTCTTATTTAGAGCTTTGGAAGTCATCACACCTAGTAAGCGTGGAATGACGTTAGGAATCATACAGAATGTCAGGAGAGTAACTGGATAATTAGGCTGAGAGCAGACAGGGACTCTGGACTTAATGAAAGAGCCTCAATAAAGCCTAAACTTAGGAAACGTAGGAACATCAAATAGGATATGGCTTGACTAAAATAAGTACCAGGATTTAATGTAGGTATATATTATAAGAAGTATATGTACATGAAGTGAAATATACCCACACAAATTTTTTTTAAAAATTTTTTAGATAGTATATCTCTGTAATATGTGTAGCGAGGTAATTTATATTATATTTTATATATTGTTTCATATAATGTGTAATATCTGTGTTTTTTAAAATTCTGAATTTTAATAGATGTATTTTTATAGTTAGATACATGATTACTTTAAGGCTTGATTAGCAATTGAATGTGATAGGTTAATAAGGTAAATGGTAGAGTATATATTTTGTATCTGGTATTTTCTGTTATGTACGATCTGAAGAAGCTCTATTAGTGAAAGCGCTAATCTGATGAAAATCTATTGTTTGACCTGATAATAAATCAACTTTTAGTATACCTGCGTCGCTACCATTCCTTTATTTTGGGACAGTTCTTTTGACCATTATAAGGATATATTTTTAAACAATCTCCATGTGACTTACTTAACATTATTTACACAAAACATGGAAATGTTTAATAGTATTCTACTCTTCCTGTACTGTAATACAACTCCTGTGAAGATCTTGTATCCAGAACCCAACAACCTCTTGTCTCCTTCAACCCCATAATCGCTGCTACTCGCTGTGTATCACCCCTCATCCTCCTTCTATTACTCCAGTTTATGTTATCCTAACTTATAATGCATCACCCCTACTCTTCTTTCTATTACTCCAACGTATCTGTCCCTAACTTATAATGTATTACCCCTCCAGTCTTTCTTCCTCCTTCATATATATCTGTACTATAAATGAAGATACGCTATCAGTGAAAACAAGAACTAATATTATGCCTTAAAATTACTGGGTTGTCAAAGACTAATTGTTCTAAAATATGTTATGCCTACTGTGATGCTATAGGTTTGTAAATGTTGTTTGTTGTTCTCGTGTTTAGTTTTATATCCCAGGCAGAGCTTAAAAATGGTTTGTTCAGATCATCATTTAATAATAATAATACTAATAATACTAATAATAATAATAATAGTAATAATAATAATAATAATAATAATAATAATAATAATAATAATAATAAAATGTCCTTTGCATGAGCATTGCTGTTTTCTCGGGT
>NC_056736.1:48252272-48312272 GCF_019279795.1 Protopterus annectens
CTGGATGCCATGTCAGCACATGTCGGTGATCATATATATGTAACTAATGACCGTGAGGTTGTGGCCAGCAATATGCGTCTCTTCCAGCAAATAGCGGGATACCCTGAGGTGCTGGGTGCAATAGACTGCACGCATGTACGCATCAAAGCACCAGCTGGTGAGCGGGGTAGAGTCTACATTAACCGCAAGGGATACCCCTCCATCAACTGCCAGGTCGTGTGTGATGCCCAGGGCATAATAATGAATGTGTGTGCTGGCTGCCCTGGGAGCTACCACGATTCCCACATCTGGCATCTGACGCAGCTGTACCAATCATTTGCCAGTGGGGACTTCCCACACGGACACCTAGTGGGGGATGCAGGTTATGCACTTGAGCCGTGGCTGATAACACCCATCAGAAATGCACACACACCTGAACAGGAACGCCATAATGAGGCACACGCACAAACACGTAATGTCATAGAGAGTGTGTTTGGGCTGCTCAAGTCACGGTTCCGGTGTCTGGATACATCTGGTGGAGCCTTGCAGTACACACCAACTACATGTACCCAAATGGTCATGATATGTGCTATGCTACATAATATGATCCTGTGGAAACAGCTGCAGCAGGACCAGCACAGGGCTGGGCCTAACATCCCCCCACCATTGCCAAGGCCACCACAGGCAGAGGGTGACTCGGAGGAGGAACAACCTGACCTTGTCCCAGTAGGCAGAAGGAGGCGTGACCAGTATGCCCTGGCCTTGGCAAAGAGGCAACGCATAGCACATACACTTGGTCAGTAGGAACACTGGGACTGATACCCGCTCCGACTCACTCATATAGTAACAGGGATGCCTAACATGACACAACCTGCATCCAAACATGTACAGAGAGTGTAGTATGTGCATCCGACAGAGGCAGCCCTGCAGCACCACCTGAGGCAGGAATGCCATGTGTTAAGTAATGTAATACCATCTACCATATGCACACCTGAGGACCCGACTAACATCCACCCACACCAATCATAAACCACAATAAACACAAACCTACCTCATAGGTACCACAAGCGATAGTAACCTAGATGTAATGCTACCCAATGCCAGAAGTATAAATGCGTGCAGTGTAAACGCACACAGTATAGATAATGTAGATATCAGTGCTCTAATAGAAAACAGGGTCAAAGCCCACATCAGCACCCTGAGACTACCAGGTCACACCTCTGTCCTAATAGCCGGAACTGCCCCAGGCCTACTCTGGCAATGTGAGTGTCAAACGAAATATTACTGTCAACCTGGGTGCCCAGGACCCTGATAACCTCTTCTGTGCTTAGAGGATTGCCACCTAGATGGGAACTAGGGGTAACCCGGTTGTTCCCGAAGGGTATGACTATGCATTGTTTCACGTTTAACGTAAGGCCATGGCTCTGGCACCAGTTATCTGTGTCTATGAGACCCTTCTGAAGGATGTCTGTGTCAGATGGGTTTCCAGCTATGCTTCCCAGTTTGCAGTCATCTTCAAACCTTGTCAGCCATAATCCTCCTGTGTTTGCTTGTACTTCTGAAAAGTAGATGCTGAACAAATGTGGGCCCAGGACTGAGCCCTGTGGGACACCACTTGTGACAGCTCTGGAGTGTGACATGGCACCAGCAACTTTGACCCTGTGTGTTCTGTCACTTAGCCAGTTTGCAACCCATGCTGTGATGTATGGGTACACAATTAAGCTGGTGATGTTTTCAATGATACCTGAGTGGGGTATTGTGTCGAAAGCCTTTGCCAGGTCAAGGTAGGCTGTGTGGACTGCCTTGCCCATGTCAATGGCCTGGGTGACTGTCTTGAAAAAGTCAACCAAGTTTAAAAGGCATGATCTGCCCTTGACAAAGCCAAACTGGATTGGATCCAATGTCTGCAAGTCCCCTATGTCTTTATTTATAATTCCCATTTGATCCTCTCCATAGCTTAGCAGAACAGGCTTGTCAAGCTGATGGGATGGTAGTTTCTGGGGTTGGTGGAGGCACCTCCTTTGTGAAGTGGGTCCACCATTGCCGTATGCCACACCTTGGGCACATATCCTGAGGTGAGGCTAAGATTAAACAGCTGCCCTAACTGCGGGTGTAATTACTCATTGAGTTCATGGAGCACACAACTGGGGACACCATCTGGTCCCATGGATAAAGTGTTTTCTGCCTTGGATAGAGCAGTTCTCACCCCAGCATTGGAGATGTTTGGGGGGCTACAATCCTCTGGGGTAGATACCCCTCCAGTTGTGGGGAGGGGGGGGGAATCTGCACTGAACCTGTCAGCCAGTATGTTGGCAATGTCTGTAGGTTCAGTGATATTTACATAATTCCCAACTAATTCTGAGCATATCTGGGAGTTCCCTCCCAGGTTTCAAACATAGGTAAAAAAGGCCTCATAATTGTCCCTTGAGTCCTGAGTGGGTTTACTCTCAAAACTCGCCTTGGATGATTGTATGGGGGAACCCAGTGTTTTACTCACAATGAGCAGGGGTGTCTTCCCTTCTACGGATTTCGCTCTATCTTGTAGTAGCTCCTTCCTTCTGTTGTAGAGCTTGTTTATGGCTAGGGTCCACCAGACTGGATGCTTGCCTGTGCTACAAAGAGTCTTTGTCTTGTTTGGGATTGCCTGATCCATGCAGTCCTGGAGGTGCTGGTAGAAGGCATTTGTATGTGATACAGCGGCTTGGGTAATGGTGTCCGCTGGCCTGGGGGCCTTGAAAGGGACCACACCAGTCCGTAGAAATGTGAAGTCAGCATCTGAGAAGGTCTTCACTGTTTGTTTTTCTATCTGGGGTGTGGGTGGGATGTGGACCCCCACTGAGATTAGTCCATGATCTGATCTCACCAATGATGGGTATACTTCTGGTGTTGAACAGTGTGACCCCATGTTCATGATGATGAGTTCTAGTATGTTGTCTCCACTTGTGGGGATGGTGACCAGTTGTTCCATGGCATTTGAGTGTATGAACTCTTGGAACCTTTGTGTTAGAGTGTTGTGGCTTGATTAGTGATCCCAGTCTATATTTGGATAGTTGGAATCACCCAGTAGGATGGTGTTTGGAGATACATATATCCCCTCCAGTGTTTTCAGGACAGCTGTGTGAGGTACCTGAGTTTGAGAGGGTGGCATGTAACATGCTACAAACTGCAGAGCAGTCTTGCCTACGGTTACTGGCACCTGGATGGTCTCCGATGCATCGTGTGTTGCCACCAACCTCGAGGTGAGGGTGTCCTTGATGAATATGGACACCCACCCTCCTTTCTTGGTGTTGTCCGGATTCCGGTGCCGGAACGCATGATATGAGGTAACACCCGATAGTGCCGGGGGGCTGTCAGAAGCTGTGAACCAGGTTTCAGGCACAGCACAGACATCAATGTGCTACATACTGAGAAGGGCATCGAGTGTGTGCAGCTTGAGGTTGAGACCTCTGGCATTGAGCAGCATTACCCTTACTGTCTTTCCTTTTCTGTGTTCTAGGGTGGTAGGTGTAGAATCTGAATCTTGCATAAAAAAGGCACAAGAGCATCAGCTGAAATCCGGAAGCCCAGGGGTGACAGGTGCAAGCCGTCCCCTGCAAATCAGCGTGGCCTGTCCAGCATGTCATCCCAGGCAGACAGACATTGGACCCCCTTTGAATGATACCATAGTTTAAGCAAATTATTACAGCTGATCATCTTGTCTCTGTTTATGTGGCATCATACTTGGTGAAGGTAGGATACTGCTCAAGGTCAGGGTCATACCTGTCTGGCCTACATAATCAGAGGGATCCTCTATGTCTCTTTCCATGTAGTCCAGGGAGGTACATCTCAGGTCGTTCACACCAGCATGGATAATGACTGGGTCAGACTTGTACTTGCAGTTGAGTGACCTGAGTGCTTGCATTATGTGGTGGATTCCAGTGCCTGATAGGCAGCTTACTGTGACCTCCTCCGTACTCGATCTGGTGAGCGGGACGTCAGTGTGTCTGACTATGGAGTCACCTATGACAAGTGTGTCTGGCATTGTGTTTGGCCTTAAGTGCTGTGACTGTTTGGCACACCGACTATGTGGTCAATGTGTTGCATGTGCTGTGCCCTGTGGAGGCAGTTGTGTGAGTGTCTGCTGTGGTGGCCACTGCCGTTTTGGTAGAATTCTGATCAGAGCCCCGAGTATGTCTTTGTGTGTCTATGTGTATGATTTTAAGTTGTGATAGTGCCATGTGAGACTGGGTTTGTGATGTGTGTGGTTACCTTCACCTTCTCTCTGGTCTTGCTAGTCCTATGTTGAGAGAGCTCAGCCTCCACCTTGGCTATATAGTTGCATCTCTCACATGTATGTGTGTTTAATGGGAGAAGGAGAGGGTTGTCAGTGTACATGAGGCAAGTGTAACATTGCCTCAATATTCCCAGGTTCACCAGCTGAGCAGGAGAGGACACTAGCAACTGATCCCTAGACATGCTAGAAGGAAGAGACAAAACAATGTTGGAATACAGGGAGATATCAAGCCCCCCAAACAACATCATAGTGCTTGACTGACAATACCTACACATACACCAGTATTTCATGGTGTCATGGTCTACTACTAGGCTATCTGCCCTAGTGCATGTATAAGCCTAGCCATAGTGATGTGGCTATTGCCACCCCTTATAGTGGTAATAAGTGCACAGAATAGATTCTGAATATTGTGCCTCTGACTTAGTAGTGACACATTATGACCCCCTTACGTAATTGAATAACATGACTGTGCCTCTGTCTAGTCTGTGCCTCTGTCTCATATGCAGTTGTCCAGATGTCTCCTGAAGAGAGTCAGTGAGGGACTCTGTCAAACATGAACTGGGACATTCTGCTAGAGTGTGAGATGCCTCTGAGTTATGACTCTGTCCCTCCAGCATGTCCTATACATGTATGTGCTGAGGTTCAAATCCTCAGCTCTCATGGCTCTGGTGCATTTGGATTGCTTGCAGTGGAGCATGTCCACCAAATCCTGATTGGACATGGTCTTGTATGTCAGGCATAGGCCACCTGTAAGTATGTGGTATGACACTGAACAAAGCTGGATTTCCTCTATTCTGGAAGCATATGACATATGTTGAAGAACCCTGATCTTCATGGTAGGTACTTTTGGGGTGTCTCCGGCTGTTGCAAGTGCTGGGCGAGGTACATACCATATGGGGCTTTGTATTCAATCATGGGCCTGATAAGGGAGAAGGATAGTGGAACAATGACCTCCTATGATCTGGATGGAAAACCCTCCATGATAAGGTGGGCAAGATAGAAAGTCTTCCTAACCACTTTGGCAACAGGGGTGTCAAAAGAGATGTCACTATCTACATGTGTCCCCTGGTGTCTGATTTGTTGTCTGTGCTCAGTGGGTTGCTGTCTATGTATTGATCTGTGGGTACTTTGTTCCTCCCAAAGGGGATGAATACACATCAGTTGCATTCAGTTTCAGGCCATGCGTCTGGCACCAGCTATCCGCCTTTGTGACGGCATTCTGTAGTATGTGTGTGCCGGCTGATGTATTCACTATGGTGCCTAGGTTGCAGTCATCTGCAAACTTTGTCAGCCACAACCCCCCTATGTTTGCTTTCACATCTGAAAAGTAAATACCAATTAAGAGGGGTCCCAGGACACATCCTTGTGGGACACCACCTGTGACTGGCTTCGAATCTGACAAGGCACCTGCAATGTTGACTTTATGGGTTCTGTTTCTTAGCCATTTTGCAACCTATCCTGTGACATATGCTGTTATATGTCAGCTGTTGAGCTTGGCTATGATGCCTGAGTGGGGTATTGTGTCACAGGCCTTAGCCAAGTGCAGGTAGGCTGTGTGGACTGCGTAGCTCTCATTGATGGCCCTACTGACAGTTTCATAGTAGTCAACTAGGTGCAAAAGGCAGGATCTGCCCTGTACAAAGCTGAACTGGGTGGGAACAAGGGTCTGTAGGTCAGCAATGTGTCTGTGTAAGAGCTCCATAATGACTCTTCCCATAGCTTTGCAGACAAGGCTGGATAAGCTTGTGTGGTGGTAGTTGCCATGGTCTGTGGAGGCATCTCCTTTGTGGAGTGGGTCCACTGTTGCCGTACGCCAGTGTTCAGGTACATATCCTGTAGCAAGACTAAGGTTAAATAGCAGTTGTATATATGGGTCCAGCCCCTTCTGGAGTTCACATAGCATGCAACCGGGGATACCAGCAGGTCCCATGGATGCTGTGTACTTGTCTTTGCTGAGTGCAGCTCTCACATGGACATCCAAAATGACAGTGAGGTTACATACAGCAGTGATAACTATCTTCTTTTGGGGGTGAGGGAGGGGGTAAATCGCACTGAAGCTGTCTGCCGGAATGTTGCCAATATCTGTCAGGTCACTGGAATATATGTTGTTGTGTACCAACTCTGAGCATATCTGAGGGTTCACAACCAGGTGTCTGACATAACTGAAGAAAGCAGTGTGGTTACCTTCATTGTCTTTGGTGATTTATGTCCCCAAGTTGACCTTGCATGTCTTTATGAGATAATGTAGCTTTCTACTAGTGCTGATCACAGCTGTCTTCCCTTTTGGAGATGTAGCTCTGTCTTGCATTAGTAACCCTCATCTGTCATACAGTTTGTTTATGGCTGGGGTCCACCAGACAGGCCACTTTCCCTTTGTGGAGAGGGTCCTGTTTTTATTTGTGATTGCATGGTCCATGCTGTCTGACATCTAGCTAAGGGGAGGCCATTGTGGTTCTGCAGTTATCTTTCATCAGCATTAGAAATGACCACAACAGCCCCTGTGGGGTGTACCTCATGCAGACACATCCAGCACCTGTAAAGTCCACAACAGTACCTTACCAGGAGTATGAAAGAGCTGGAACACATGTAATGTGTTGCCTGATTAAACAGAGTGCAGCTCCACACACTGCCATGCTGTCCACCCAGATGCAAGCTGTGCCTGATGTAGAAAGCCATGTCCAAGCTGGAATTAATGCACATGCTGCACCTTGTACAATCTGAATGGCAGGGAGCTATGCACATGAGGGACCTGAACCCCAGCACTGACATACATAGGACAGGCTGTACTGCATTATCCATAACACAGAAGCCACCCCCACGCATGAGTAAACTACCAGTACAGGTTGTCTGTAGAGACACTCGTTGAGTCCCCTCAACAGGAATCCTAATGAGTGGATGGGAGATGGGAGGTTTACCCTGGGTATCAATGTTATGTCACAGGTAGACAGAGGCACAGTATACTAAACAAGACATATGTCATGGCAAACTACACTTACAATGTGTTGATGGACAAACACACTCTCCAACTAGCATTAGAAATGGCCTAGGGCACATCGGTAGTGTTTGCCAATGTACACCCATGTTGTGGAATACACTACTGATGTTGGATGAGGCTGTTGTAAATAGTTCACATCTGAACATAATGCAACATGGTCATATAGGTTCATAGGTACATAGGTTTATACTAGGCTATCTTCCCTAAGGCAGGTATAAGCCTAGCACAGAGTTCGTTGGCGTACATCACCCCTTATATGGAAACAGTACTGTGCCCATTAATTTGTCATGCCTCTCTCCAGCAGTGACACAGTGACGATCCTCGGGTTAAATGTATGGCCTTCCATCCACAGGTCAAGATACCTCTTGAACACAGCCAGCAAGGTGCTCTGCCTCACATGGACCGGGATTGTATTCCACAGCATAGGGAGTCTCCAGATGATAACTCCATCCCTCCAACATGTCCAACGTACATCCCTGCTAAGGTGTAAGTCACCTGCACTAGTGGTTCAGGTGGATCTGCCGATTCTGAGGTGGAGCATGTCCATTAATCCCTGTTTGGACATGGCCTTGCATGTCAGGCACATGTCACCTCTAAGCAGACGGTATGTGAGTGAATTGAGTGGGAGTGTCTTCAATCTGGCAGCATATGACAGCTGTTGGGGTTCCTTGATCCTTTAGGTGGGGGACATTCAGGGTGTCTCCAATTGCTGCAGATGTTGGGTGAGATACATCCAGAATAGAGCATTCTACTTGATCACCGTTCTGATAAATGAAGAGTACAGGGGAACAATCACCCACTAGATCTGGATGTGAATCCCATCCTGATCAGGTGGGCAATGTAGAAGGTCTTTCAAGCCACTTTAGCAATGTGAGTGTCAGAAGAACGGCGACTGTCAACCTGGGTCCCCAGGTCCATGATAACCTCCTCTGTGCTCAGAGGATTGCCACCTATATGGTAGCTTGGGGTTACCTTGCCTTTCCTGAAGGGTATGTCTACACATGTTGTGCACTTTGACTTCAGGCCATGGCTCTGGCACCAGCTATCAGTTACCATGAGTCCCTTGTGAAGGATATTCGTGTCTGATGCACTGTCCACTATGGCGCCCAGTGTGCAGTCATCTGCAAACATTGTCAGCCAAAGTCCTCCCATGTTGGCCTGTACTTCTGGGAAGTACATGACAAACAATGGAGGCCAAGGACTGAGCCCTGTGTGACACCACCTGTGACCAGCCTGGAGTCTAACATAGTGCCAGCAACTCTAACCCTGTGGGTCCCGTCCTTAAGCCAGTTTGCAACCCATCTTGTGACATATGGGTTTACATTTCAGTTGTTAGGGTTTTCCACAATACCTGAGTGGGGTATTGTGTTGAAAGTGTTTGCAAGGCCAAGGTAGGCTGTATGGACTGCCTTTCCCCAACAATGGCCTAAGTGACTGTTTTGAAGATGTCAACCCAGTACAAAAGGCATGATCTGCCCTTGACCAAGCCAAAATGGGATGGGTACAATGTCTGCATGTCCCGCATATCTTTGTTTATGAGCTCAATTATGATCCTCTCCATAGCTTTGCAGACTACACTTGTTAAGCTTATGGGGCAGTAATTACCATGGTCTGTAGAGGCACCGCCTTTGTGCAGATGTGCACAACTGGACCCTAACCAGGCTGTTGTGCACACTATGGAAATGTAAAGCAGTGATAGGACTAAAGCCCAGGATACTGACCACCACAGTGAAAGTACTGAACCACTACACTATACAGTACTCCAGTGTTAGGTCAGTATGAACGGATGTTGACAATTGTGTGCAAAGTATCCCATGCAAAACCTGCAGGCACAGTATACTCCCTGTTGTGTTCACACAAAAAGCATCTGGACAGTAACTACACAACATGGCACAGAACACACAATCATAAAATGGAGGTATTTGTTGAAGGTCACACTCATCCACAAATGTGATGTGCTGCAGAGTTCAACATATGGAAAGCCCACACTGGGCATGCTCACAAACTTAGATAAATGAGACATCTTTCACACAACATGCCATGGGAAGGCTGAATTGGGCATGCTCACACACTTGGTCCAAATGTTACTCCTAGCAACTGTGAAAACACACCGGAGGATGCTCATTCCCCTTTCTAGACACTGATCATGTAAGCACCCTATAAGTATATCAGGAGAAAAGGAATCTCTCAGTAATCCGAATAGTGCGCTCTGCTAATGTGTCCGTCTCTAATGTAATAACGTAGTTAGGTAGGGGTTTGAATGTGGCAAGTGTGTGTGAAGGGGTGTAAGTGTGTATAAAAAGAACATCCCTTTTGGCAACTGGGAAAACACAACACAGGATGCTCATTCCACTTTCTAAACTCTGATGATGTCAGCACCCTATAAGTATATCATGTGAAAAGGAATCTCCCAGTAATGCGAATAGCACGCTGTGCTAATGCGTCTGTTTCTAGTGTCATAACATAGTTAGGTAGGGGGTTGAATCCAGCAAGTGTGTGTGCAGGGGGGTAAGTGTGTGTGTCAGTGTGTATGAAAAGAACATCCCTTTTGGCAACTGGGAAAACACACCACAGGATGCTCATTCCACTTTCTAAACTCTGATGATGTCAGCACCCTATAAGTATATCATTTGAAAGGGAATTTTCCAGTAATGCGAATAGCATGCTGCGCTAATGCGTCTGTTTCTAGTGTCATACCATAGTTAGGTAGGGGTTTGAATCCAGCAAGTGTGTGTGTAGAGGGTTAAGTGTGTGTGTCAGTGTGCATGAAAAGAACATCCCTTTTGGCAACTGGGAAAACACACCACAGGATGCTCATTCCACTTTCTAAACTCTGATGATGTCAGCACCCTATAAGTATATCATGTGAAAGAGAATCTCCCAGTAACGCGAATAGCGCACTGTGCTAATGTGTCCATCTCTAGTGTCATAACATAGTTAGGTAGGGGTTTGAATCTAGTAAGTGTGTGTGCAGGGGGGTAAGTGTGTATGAAAACAACATCCCTTTTGGCAACTGGGAAAACACACCACAGGATGCTCATTCCACTTTCTAAACTCTGATGATGTCAGCACCCTATAAGTATATCATGTGAAAAGGAATCTCCCAGTAATGCGAATAGCGCGCTGGGCTAATGCCTCCGTCTCTAGTATCATAACATAGGTAGGGGTTTGAATCCAGCAAGTGGCAAGTGTGTGTGCAGGGGGGAAAGTGTGTGTGTGTCATTGTGTATGAAAAGAACATCCCTTTTGGCAACTGGGAAAACACACCACAGGATGCTCATTCCACTTTCTAAACGCTGATGATGTCAGCACCCTACAAATATATCATGTGAAAAAAAATCTCCACGTAATGCGAATAGTGCGCTGTGCTAATGCATCCGTCTCTAGTGTCATAACATAGTTAGACAGCGGTTTGGATCCAGCAAATAGCAAGTGTGTGTGCAGGGGGTAAGTATGTATGACTAAAATCCCCCTTTTGGCAACTGGGAAAAAACACTACAGGATGCACATACCCCTTTCTAAACGATATCACAATTATGTATAGCTTTTGAGTACAGACAAGCCACGTGTGTTTTGCCCACACAGAATGCCCATGTGTGCGGGTTGTCCCTCACAATAATGCATGACATTGATTAAACCAGTTATGGCAATGCACACATGATGTATGTGTGTGCCAAATACACATATGTACCTAAGTATGTATGACTAAAATCCCCCTTTTGGCAACTGGGAAAACACACTACAGGATGCACATACCCCTTTCTAAACGATATCACAATTATGTATAGCTTTTGAGTACAGACAAGCCACGTGTGTTTTGCCCACTAAAATCCCCCTTTTGGCAACTGGGAAAACACACTACAGGATGCACATACCCCTTTCTAAACGATATCACAATTATGTATAGCTTTTGAGTACAGACAAGCCACGTGTGTTTTGCCCACACAGAATGCCCATGTGTGCGGGTTGTCCCTCACAATAATGCATGACATTGATTAAACCAGTTATGGCAATGCACACATGATGTATGTGTGTGCCAAATACACATATGTACCTAAGTATGTATGACTAAAATCCCCCTTTTGGCAACTGGGAAAACACACTACAGGATGCACATACCCCTTTCTAAACGATATCACAATTATGTATAGCTTTTGAGTACAGACAAGCCACGTGTGTTTTGCCCACACTACAGGATGCACATACCCCTTTCTAAAGGATATCACAATTATGTATAGCTTTTGAGTACAGACAAGCCACGTGTGTTTTGCCCACACAGAATGCCCATGTGTGCGGGTTGTCCCTCACAATAATGCATGACATTGATTAAACCAGTTATGGCAATGCACACATGATGTATGTGTGTGCCAAATACACATATGTACCTAAGTATGTATGACTAAAATCCCCCTTTTGGCAACTGGGAAAACACACTACAGGATGCACATACCCCTTTCTAAACAATATCACAATTATGTATAGCTTTTGAGTACAGACAAGCCACGTGTGTTTTGCCCACACAGAATGCCCATGTGTGTGGGTTGTCCCTCACAATAATGCATGACATTGATTAAACCAGTTATGGCAATGCACACATGATGTATGTGTGTGCCAAATACACATATGTACCTAAGTATGTATGACTAAAATCCCCCTTTTGGCAACTGGGAAAACACACTACAGGATGCACATACCCCTTTCTAAACGATATCACAATTATGTATAGCTTTTGTGTACAGACAAGCCACGTGTGTTTTGCCCACTAAAATCCCCCTTTTTGCAACTGGGAAAACACACTACAGGATGCACATACCCCTTTCTAAACGATATCACAATTATGTATAGCTTTTGAGTACAGACAAGCCACGTGTGTTTTGCCCACACAGAATGCCCATGTGTGCGGGTTGTCCCTCACAATAATGCATGACATTGATTAAACCAGTTATGGCAATGCACACATGATGTATGTGTGTGCCAAATACACATATGTACCTAAGTATGTATGACTAAAATCCCCCTTTTGGCAACTGGGAAAACACACTACAGGATGCACATACCCCTTTCTAAATGATATCACAATTATGTATAGCTTTTGAGTACAGACAAGCCACGTGTGTTTTGCCCACACTACAGGATGCACATACCCCTTTCTAAACGATATCACAATTATGTATAGCTTTTGAGTACAGACAAGCCACGTGTGTTTTGCCCACATAGGATGCCCATGTGTGCGGGTTGTCCCTCACAATAATGCATGACATTGATTAAACCAGTTATGGCAATGCACACATGATGTATGTGTGTGCCAAATACACATATGTACCTAAGTATGTATGACTAAAATCCCCCTTTTGGCAACTGGGAAAACACACTACAGGATGCACATACCCCTTTCTAAATGATATCACAATTATGTATAGCTTTTGAGTACTGACAAGCCACGTGTGTTTTGCCCACACTACAGGATGCACATACCCCTTTCTAAACGATATCACAATTATGTATAGCTTTTGAGTACAGACAAGCCACGTGTGTTTTGCCCACACAGAATGTCCATGTGTGCCGGTTGTCCCTCACAATAATGCATGACATTGATTAAACCAGTTATGGCAATGCACACATGATGTATGTGTGTGCCAAATACACATATGTACCTAAGTATGTATGACTAAAATCCCCCTTTTGGCAACTGGGAAAACACACTACAGGATGCACATACCCCTTTCTAAACAATATCACAATTATGTATAGCTTTTGAGTACAGACAAGCCACGTGTGTTTTGCCCACACTACAGGATGCACATACCCCTTTCTAAACGATATCACAATTATGTATAGCTTTTGAGTACAGACAAGCCACGTGTGTTTTGCCCACACAGAATGCCCATGTGTGTGGGTTGTCCCTCACAATAATGCATGACATTGATTAAACCAGTTATGGCAATGCACACATGATGTATGTGTGTGCCAAATACACATATGTACCTAAGTATGTATGACTAAAATCCCCCTTTTGGCAACTGGGAAAACACACTACAGGATGCACATATCCCTTTCTGAACAATATCACAATTATGTATAGCTTTTGAGTACAGACAAGCCACGTGTGTTTTGCCCACACAGAATGCCCATGTGTGCGGGTTGTCCCTCACAATAATGCATGACATTGATTAAACCAGTTATGGCAATGCACACATGATGTATGTGTGTGCCAAATACACATATGTACCTAAGTATTTATGACTAAAATCCCCCTTTTGGCAACTGGGAAAACACACTACAGGATGCACATATCCCTTTCTAAACAATATCACAATTATGTATAGCTTTTGAGTACAGACAAGCCACGTGTGTTTTGCCCACACAGAATGCCCATGTGTGCGGGTTGTCCCTCACAATAATGCATGACATTGATTAAACCAGTTATGGCAATGCACACATGATGTATGTGTGTGCCAAATACACATATGTACCTAAGTATGTATGACTAAAATCCCCCTTTTGGCAACTGGGAAAACACACTACAGGATGCACATACCCCTTTCTAAACGATATCACAATTATGTATAGCTTTTGAGTACAGACAAGCCACGTGTGTTTTGCCCACACAGAATGCCCATGTGTGCGGGTTGTCCTTCACAATAATGCATGACATTGATTAAACCAGTTATGGCAATGCACACATGATGTATGTGTGTGCCAAATACACATATGTACCTAAGTATGTATGACTAAAATCCCCCTTTTGGCAACTGGGAAAACACACTACAGGATGCACATATCCCTTTCTAAACAATATCACAATTATGTATAGCTTTTGAGTACAGACAAGCCACGTGTGTTTTGCCCACACAGAATGCCCATGTGTGCGGGTTGTCCCTCACAATAATGCATGACATTGATTAAACCAGTTATGGCAATGCACACATGATGTATGTGTGTGCCAAATACACATATGTACCTAAGTATGTATGACTAAAATCCCCCTTTTTGCAACTGGGAAAACACACTACAGGATGCACATATCCCTTTCTAAACAATATCACAATTATGTATAGCTTTTGAGTACAGACAAGCCACGTGTGTTTTGCACACACAGAATGCCCATGTGTGGGTTGTCCCTCACAATAATGCATGACATTGATTAAACCAGTTATGGCAATGCACACATGATGTATGTGTGTGCCAAATACACATATGTACCTAAGTATGTATGACTAAAATCCCCCTTTTGGCAACTGGGAAAACACACTACAGGATGCACATACCCCTTTCTAAACGATATCACAATTATGTATAGCTTTTGAGTACAGACAAGCCACGTGTGTTTTGCCCACACAGAATGCCCATGTGTGCGGGTTGTCCTTCACAATAATGCATGACATTGATTAAACCAGTTATGGCAATGCACACATGATGTATGTGTGTGCCAAATACACATATGTACCTGTGACCTTCAATAGTTACCATGTGTGATGCCTGACACATGTGAATACATGGTATTTGCACAGGGTAACATTATGACTGTGGTCTTCTGTGCAGGTGCTGCATGTGGGATGTGTATATACAGTGTGAGATGTAGATACTATCAGCCTAGTAGTGAGGGATACACACCTGGTCTGGGGCATATAGTCTACATGTTGCTGATGTACAGGTGCTGCATGCTTTCACCTGTTGTGGGAGTGGTAAGACGTTATTCCACAGCAATGCAGTGACAGCATGCTAAGAACCATTCAGCCAGGGTGTTGTAGCTACACTAATTCATTAGCATTCAGTAATATGTCAGAATCCCTGGTGAGGGTCTGATGCCAACCAAGGTCAGGTTCTACTAGCCTGTGTCACTTGCTCAGTGATCCCTTCCATGTTCCCTATCATGTATCCCAGTGAGGGACATCCCACATCAGCTGTGGTGGCATGGACAATGACTGAGTCATATGTGTCCATGCATCTGACTGACCTGTATGTTTGTTTTATGTGGTGGACCACAGTGCTCCATGAGCATATCACTGTGACCTACACATTGTCCAGCCTGGTGAGCATGTTCTCACTGTACTGGACAATAAAGGTACCTAACACAACTGCGGCAGTAGTGTTGCATAGCTGTACAGACTGTGCTTGTTTGACAAACAGGATTTGTGTGCTATGTGTTATGCGTGCTGTGTGCAGGCCTAATGTATGCCTGTGTGCCAGCTGCAGAGATGTCTGCCAGTCATGCAGGATGCTATCCTTAGGCTCCACAACTGACCCGGTGTGTTTCCATGCTTGTATTGCTGTCCGTGTAGGTCCACATCAGATTGGTATTGCTGTCACTGTAGTATTTCATGCCACCAGACAGGTTATGCCAGTACTGGGTTCAGAGTGCTTAGTCCACAGTTCGGCCATGTGTTTCCATCTCATACATGTGTTGTACATCCATGGGCAGGGGATAGGGTTGACTGTCTACATGTAGCAGCTGTGACATTACTACATGACACACATATCCCACAACTGTACCATAGAGGTGACTGACAACTGAACTTTGCACATGCTACCATAGTATTGAGATTGCATTGGTGATTAACAGCACATAGGGCCAATGGTGAACAAGATACATAGGTCCTTAGGTTCATACAGGGATGTCTGCCCAGGGCATGTATCCCCCTAGCCAGAATGTGTGTGGCTTTCAACATGCATTGTAAATCTGTCTTGCTATGCCCTTTTCCAAGGTTAGTATACTGTGCCTCTGTCTCACAGTGACACATAAGTGATACCCAGGGTAACCCTACAATGTCACATCCAGTCATTAATATCACTCTTGAAGACAGTAACTGAGTCAGTCTGCCTAACCTCTATTGGGATAACATTCAAGAATGAAGGGAGCCTCCAGAGTTGTGAATGTGCCCCTCCAGCATGTCCTATGTATATCACTCCTGAGGTTCAAGTCTTTCCACCATGTATCCTGATGGGATCTGGATATTCTGAGGTGCAGCATGGCCATTAAGTGAGGGTTTGACATGGCTTTATATGTCAGGCACAGATTGCCTATGAAGAGGCAGTATGCCACCGAGTAGAGTTTGCAGTCACCTGCGACTTGCTCAGCCACAGTACTTCCATGTTGGCCTGTACCTATGGTAAATATATAATGAACATGACAGCTCCCAGGGCTGAGCCTTGTGGGACACCACTTGTACCAGGTTGGAGGCTGACATGGCTCCAGCAAGTCTAGCCATGTGTGTTCTGCCCTTGAGCCAGTGTGCAATAACCATAGTGACATAGGGGTTAATATGTACACTGGTGAGCTTCCCTATAATGCACAAGTGGGGTATTGTATCAAAGGTTTATGCAAGGTCCAGGTAGGCTGTGTAGACCTCCTTCCCCTTGACAGTGGCCTTGGTGACTGTTTCAAAGAAATCAAACAGGTTTGAGAGGCAGGATCTGCCATTAACAAAGCCAAACTGTGTATGGTGACATGTCTGTAGGTACACAATATCTAGATATGTGAGGTTCATGTCGATCCTTGCCATAGCTTTGCAGACAAAGCTAGTCAGACATATGGGGCGAATAGTGTCCAGGATCCGTGAAGGCACCACCTGAATGTAGAGGGACCACTGTTGCTGTACGCCACTCTCTGGCCAAATATCGTGTAGTAAGTCTGGGATTGAACAGTGGTGTTATGTCTGGGTGTAGCTCTTCTTGTGGTTCATGTAGGACACAGCCTGGGACACTGTCTGGTCCCATTGATGCAGTGTTTATTGCTTTGGGAAGGGCATCTCTTACCTGAGCATCTGTGATGTCAGGGGGGGCAGCACTCTGCTGAGACATATTTGCCCTTTCGGTGTGGTGGGGGGGAGAAGGCAGCAGTGAACCTGTCCACTAGGATGATGGCAATGTCTGTGTGTTTTGTATTTGTGTGACATCTTGGATTACCTCTGAGCATATCTGGGTAGTACCACCCAGGTTCCTAACATAACTACAGACAGCCTTGTGATTATCCTCAGTGGCTTGTGGAATCTTCTCTCAAAGATGGCCTTAGACAGTAGTTGTCTTCCAATAACCATCAGTGGTGCCTTCACATTTTGGGAGGTTGTTGTATCATGTGGTGGCATCATCCTTCTATTGTATAGTGTGTTTATGGCTGGTGTCCGGCACCCAGGACATCTGCCTTTGGAGAATTGGGTCATGCTTTCATATGTGGTGTCATGATCCATGCATTCCTGAATGTGTCCATAGAATGCCTTTATACAGGTATCTGCAGTCTGGTCCATATTTTCAACAGGCCTGGGGCCTTTGAAGGTTTCCACATCATTTATGAGGGGTGTGAACTTGCTTGACATGAGCTGTTGACAGACGTGCCACCCCCCAGACAGAGCAAGGTGAGGGTCACATTTAGCTACCTGTCGGGTGATAGAATGTGCCACATAACACAGGCACACAGGTCACTCCACAGCAAGTACAACTATGAGGCAGTCATTGTCCATGCTGGTGCAAACAACCTGAGACATACCTCCCTGGACCACATGTTATGAGACACAGAGGAGCTCTTACAGTACCCTCTCAAACTCAGGACTCCCACACAGCCTTCATGCTGACACAGGAGAGTATAGATTTCTCTGCAAACACCATCATACTGGGTGACATCAGATACCCAAACATAGACTGTGAACATTACACAAGCCACAATACCCAAGCTCTAGGGTTCACATAGATCAGACATTCTTTAGCTATGGAACAGGTAACCAACCTTCCCACAAGAGGGGCAGATATACTAGACCTGATCATCACAAACATGAATACCAAATGCTCACCACTGGGAGTATATCCCTCATTGTTGCAATCAAACCATATACAAATCACACTGGAGTACTGGATCCCCCACATATGCAAACCTCGAACACATTGATGTGTGTGTGGGAAATGCCCCTATTAGCAGCTGTGACAGTACAGTACAGGAGGCAGATCCCCCTTTTGAAACACTGATGATGTCAGGACTCTATAACTATATTACTTGTATTAAAGTCCTCCAGTAAATCGCATAGCTCGCTCTGCTAATGCGTCTTTCTCCAGTTTCATAACATAGGTAGGTAGGGGCTTGAATCCTGCAAAGGGAAAGTATGTGTGTTAGTATGAGTGGGGTTTATGTGTGTGCACTATGCTGGGAGGGATACGTGCCTTTTGCCAACTGGGGAAAACACACTACAGGGTGCACATCCCTCCTCCTACACACAGATGATGTCAGCACCCTCTAAGTACAGCATTAGAAAGGATTTCCACAACTGCTGCATATAGCACACTCTGCTAATGTGTCTGTGTCTGCTGACATAACACAGTTAGGTATTGGTTTGAATCTTGCAAATGGAAAGTATGTGTTTTACTGTGGGTGGGGTTAGTGTGTGTGCACAATGATGGGGGTGGGATGTGGCTTTTGCCACATGGGGCTATGCACTGCAGGGTGCTCATTACCCTTAACAAGCAGTGATGTTGACAGCACCCTATACAAACAAAACTACAAAGGATAAGGTGGTGGTACCAATAACACATGTAAGGTAACACTTCTTCAAGTAATGTCCACAAAATGAAGTAGGATAATCAAACAATTATTTTATTCTATACAAACAACATGACAACAGACAACTGCCAGTACTCAGTATAGTGTTACATGCTACTGTAACACACACATGTACCAGAATATACCTAGATAGTGTTTTGAAGCCTGTATGTGGCAAGTGTGTGGATGTGGGATGTGTCTGTGTGTGCATGTCCATATGGGAAACATGTTTGATGTGGCAATCAGGGCACCACAGTACCTGATGCACATTACATCTTTGAACTGATGAGGTTGCCTGCACCCTGTGAGTACAGGTAGAGAAGAGGAAGTGAGTAGTAAACAACATAGTGCACTTCTCAAATGTGTACCTGTCATGTATCGACAGCTACTCATGTAGGGTAATAGATAATGGGAATGGCAGGTGAGCGTGTGCATGTGTGTGGGTAGCAGGGTGTGTATAAATGCATGTGTGACAGAACAGATACATATAGCTGAATCTACATAACAGCACATGATGCGCATTCCCATGGTCAATGTTAGCATGTGATGGTGTGCAGCTGGTACACTTTGGTAAGTAGTATATGGGTGCAGATAACAATTGAGGACATTCATACAGTTACTGCAGCAGGACTGCTGGGATATACACACAATCATACTGGAACACTGAACAGTTACAAACATGTTACTACTTATACACATCTATGTAGTCACCCTGTGCATCAGCAACGTGTATACCTTTTCCTGCACCAATGTTGTAGTATGCAGGAGGTGGCACAGTGTCATCATATGCACAGGGTGTGGGTTAGGTATGCCCAAGCCAGCCACTGGTGACACCAATTGACATGTGTGTGTATGTGTGTTTGTGAGGGGCAGCAGTACAGGGTGGACCAGTGTTGGTGCAGTGTGTGTGTGTATGTGTTTGCCCTAGGTGTTAGGTTTCTGCATGTGTGTAAGCACTCACACAGTCACACATAATGGCTGCCATGTACAGGGTTTTGTGGACAGCCACAGACTGCACCTGTCAGGTCATCCAGATCAGTGTCTGTGGGCACGGACACGGTACCTGTGCCTGGCAGGGGTGCTACGGGCCGTATCCAGTACTAACCCAGACTGGGTACTGTCGTCAGAAGCAGGGGTGTGCTGACTGGACACAGTTCCCTGTTGGGACTGTCCAGAGCCATGTGCAAGTGGTCTCCTGGGGCGTCCTGATGACAACACAGACCCAGCATTGCTGGGGCTGGTTCTGGCACTTGAGGTGCGTGAGTGGGCCTGTTGTCGTCCACAGCCACTGCCAGCTGGTGCTGTTGCTGGCATACGGCCACGTCGACACTGCAAACGCACACCATCGCCCTGGCCCATGGACATCTGGTTGTGGAGCAGCTGTTCTATGCCCCCACAACGTCTGTCAACGACATCTGTGAGGTTACGGATAGCATTCGCAACGTCACGCATGCCGTCTGTCATGGCTGTGCGACATGCTCTCAGCTCCCTCAGACCCTGTCTGGTGTACCTTTCCATACGTGCCTGTATAACAGTTCTGAACATAGTGGAGGTTGACATACCTCCTTGGGCACGTCGGCCAGAGGCAGTACGGCCACAGATGCCCCCACGAGAACCCATGGGCGACTGTCTGCGTGGTACCATTGGAGGACCCTGCTCATGGCTGCCTTGTGAGGATGCATGTACCACAGGTACCACATTACCCTGATCTATGCCCACTGCAGGCTGTCCATCACCTAGGGACAATGGTGACAAAGGATGTAACGGCAGGATGACTGTGCGCATTGACGGGGTTGACAGCTGTGTACTGTTAATTGGCTGACCAATGGTGGACCCAGACACACCTTCCTGCACCATTACAGACATTTCATCATCATCAGTACCTGGGGCACAAGATTCAGGTTCCCTGCTGCAGGTCACCAGAGCAGCACCAGAACCTACGGGAGGAAAACAGTGAACACAGATTACAGTCCCAACACATATTTGACAGAGATGCACTTCAATACTAACGCACACATTCAGAAATGGACACATGCACTCATGGACACTAACACACATGCACACATGGGCACAGGCACACTCGCACACATGCACACCCCACAGTAAGCACACACATCAGTACCGTGTTACACCACTCTTAATTTAGTACAACTGGTTATTACAGTTATTATTAACACACTCACCAGCATGTCTACTACAGCGTTACACTACTCTTACTAGTATTATTAATTGTTTTTCAGGTAATGTTAAAAACACTCAACAGCATGTATGGCCTGCCTCGTTGCTAGAAGGGAGGGACCTGGAAGTGTGAAGAGAGTAATGTCAGTGGGCACAAGTGTGCCATTTGTTTTGCACATGATACAGTACAGTAGTACACTAGTTCCTTTATACACATCAGCTGCTCATAATGTCTGTATCACACATGCACAATTACATATCATGATGACATATACATACCACATGCACACCTTATGCGTGCATGAAGTAACAGTGTACAGAACAGTCATATGTACATACCAGGAGTTAACTCTAATCTCACCCTTACCTCTCTTCAAACGACAACTCAAACTGTACTTCCAGAACCACTGGCTTTGTTCTTGTTGGACTCTAGGCTAACGTCCCTCTCCCCACCCTCTCTTTACCTTTAACCCCTCATTGTGCATAAAAATTAGCTTCTACCCTGTTTCTTTCACCTTGATGTCCTTCTATGCTCTGACCTACTTCTCTCATCCCTCCCACCTCCTCTTGACTGTCTTCCTTCTTTTCCTCACTTCCCTTCTTGACCCCTGCCTCTTCCCTATTATTTTATCTTTCATACTCCTTCTACTTCTCTACCCTTCGGAGCCCTAAGTATTATCTATATGGCTTTTGCCTTATTGCATAACCGTTATGCTTTAGGTAGAATTGCTTTGAAACCGACAGTACATTGTGTATGACTCTAAACTGTTTGAGTTCCTTAAATGTATGTTGATTTAATTAACAGGCTGGTGTATATTTCTATTCTGTTGGCTGTCTGTATTAACAACTTGTCTGTCTGCCTTTATTATGTTATGTGTGGAGCTTTTCTCCCCAGGCCTCTACTGAAAGTGGACATATATCCAGCTAGACTATCTTGGTCAACAAATGTAAAAGTAATAACAATAAATAAATATGGCATCTTACCTGCACGCCGGTGTCTTGCTGCTGTGTGGATCCAACCTCCATCATGATGCATGACTGTTGCTGTTGTTGTTCTGGGGCTGGATCCACAACACTTAGCAGTAGCCCCTCCTGTCTGGTGAGGGGGATGTGGCCACCCCCCCACCTGTGGCAACCTGTTGCCTGCGGATATCTGCAGCACGCTGGCGGACATTTCTAATCAAATCACTGCAGTGATGCCTCACCTGCTCATATGTCCTATTATGCATGCCAACATCATTTATCCTGCTAAGTAGGTTTTGCCACAGTGCAGACCTCTCCTGCTGATTCTGGGTGGTGCGTGAGAACAGGATGGCATAGTCACGCACCAGGCTCTGGTGAATCACGTCATCCTCTGCAGCAGAATACGCTGGGTTCCTTTTTGGAGCCATGTTGATCTGGAAAGGTACACAAACAGGTTATCAGCATAATATCTCAGCAATACATGGTACACATTCTATACAGGGAGTATTAAATTGTACTTATTACTGCTTGGTTGTAACTTGATTATAGTGTAGCTATCATTCTAAGTCATTTTGACTAATCACTTGGCCTTCAGGCCAGTTGTTTTACATTAGGGAGGTTTGTGGCAAGCACTGTGGTGGCAGGACACATATCTTTCATCCATTGAAGTTGGGAACTGCTGATTGAGGGCCCAGTGTACAAGTGTATTAGTTCTGGTATAGGCAGTTGGCCTTCAGGCCAGTTATTTAACATTAACAAGGTTTGTGGTCTACATTCGTGTGTGACAATAGGCTGTACTCTGCCATTCATAGCTGGGGACATCTGGTTTCAGGTTTATAGTGCCTGCATATCTGAGCTGTAACTTACTGACATTGCTACACCTTGTTTGCTGTAGCAAACACTACATCCAGGCCTCCTGGATCGACCTTTGTTTATATGCTTGTTATTTGTTAGCTTGTTATTTCACTGGTATGCTGCTTCCACATAATACAGAGCTTCTCAACACGTCTGTGACTCACTACTGATATCTGCATTGCTTACTGTACGTACTTCCATGTTACACATGACAGCAAGTGACTGCTTGTCATTGTTGCATTTACTTAATTGTGACACATTGCACTTAGGTTACCTGGCACTTGCTCACTGATGCTTTTATATCAGTCAGCAGTTGTAGGTAATATCAGTACACCCTCACTCCCCACTGGACCTTGTTTTCAATTATTACGGAATTCACAATAGTATTCTAGCATGTCCAGAGGTCAGTTGTCAGTTCCCTCCCCAGTCCAGCTGGTGAGTGTGGTACTCCAGAGACAATGTTAGAACAGCTGCATGTACACAGACAACCCCCTCCTCCTAACAACAAATTCAAACTCATGTGAGTGATGCAACCATATACCAAACTGGAGGCTAGGCTCTGTCTACTCAATACCACCATAACCAGTCAGGTGGCGAGGGAAACCACACTCACTACACTTCCAGTCTCCCATAGACCTACCACGACAGCAGAACTAACACATGATCACACATGAACATACTTGTAGGCTCGGACTACAGGTCTGCCTGTGCAGCAGAGACCTCCTAAGTAGACACTCAGGCAACCACTATCACGGAAACGTACATGTGCAACACATATCACACAAAGCCAATGTGCTGAACACTCACATCCATTAACAGTACACAACACACCTCATACACCTGTACTAGGTGCCTCTATCATCAGGCACACTAACATCACGTTCACCAGGCTTAACAAGGTGAGGGTAACGGTGTGCAGCCTGTCAGGCACTATGACCTGCCACATAACACAAACACTCAGGTAACCCCAAGGCAAGTACAGGTATGACTCAGTCAATGTCCATGCTGGTGTGAATGACCTGACACATACCTCCCTGGACTACATGACATGAGACAGTACAGAGCTCTGAGCACGTAGCCCAAGACAGTTTGACCCTGAACTTGATTAGCACCCTACCCTCACCAAGAACAATGCCACAATATCAAGGCATGATGATCCCTTCCATCAATTGACTGACATACTTGTGTCATTCACAGGTGTGCCAATGCCTGCCATCTTGGGGTGGTATGCTTTGCTAGGGACAGCTTGCACCTGTCACCCCTGTCCTATTGGAATTTGGCGGAGCCTCTTGCTACACCCATAGTGCCTGTATTGGGCAAGGCTCATAAGGCAAACCCACATCCATTTGTATCACAAAGGATGAGGAAGTAAGAGTGATGCTACTCAACACCGGAAGTCTAGACCACAGGATGCACGCACTCAAAACCCTACTTAGCATTCTGGACATCGATATCTGTGCAGTAACATGAACCTGTTTCAGGTTTCACAGGAGCACACCAGTACTACCAAGTTATAGCTGTTACCATTCTTGTCGGCCCCAACACTTGAACAAGGGAGGGGGAGTATCAGTATTCATTGCAGATTCCCACGCCTCCACATTGGTGGCAAAGTACAACATAGGTGTTAGGCCATTGAGTACAGAAGATGTAGTTGGGGACCTGGGGAAGAAACATGGTAGCGGTCTGTCATTTGTCAACCACATGGCCAACGTGGATTGAAAGACATGTTATATAGCCCAGCTAATCATGAGTGATTCACATGTATGGCAGGGGAGGTCATTGTGCCTCTTTACTCATCCATCATCTGGCCTATAATTGTGTACAATGCACCTTTTGGGATGTACCTAACCAGACACCTACAGCAACTGGTACAGGACAACAGTACCTCATCAAGGGGATGCAATGGCTCATACAGATGTCATATGCTGCCCAGGTAAAGTAAATCCAGCTGGACTCAGTGGCATACTGCCTGTTCAGAGGCAATCTGTGCGTGCCATATACAGCCATGTCCTACCCAGCAGTAATGAACATGCTGCACCTCAGGCAATCAGAGTCCCATACAGCCACATGCTCAGGAGAGCTGGACCTCAGCACTGACATACATGGACATGCTGGAGGGGCATATTCCTAACCGAGAGGCTCCCTTCACTCTGTAATGAGCTCACACTACATGTTAGGCAGAGTCCCTCATTGACTCTCTTCCATAGGAATCTGGATGAGTGGATGGAGATCATAGTTGTACCCCAGGTATCACTTCTATGTCACTGTTAGACAGAGGCACAGTATACTAACGTCGGACAAGGGCATAGCAGCATAACTTGTAATTGGGTGGCGAAAGACAAACACATTCTACTAGGTTTACCAATGCCCTAGGGCAAATAGCCTAGTATGAACCTATGAACATGTGTGTACTGCTATAGTACTTCTACCATATGTTGCATGTGTGTGTGTTGTGGGGGATGCACAGGTAATGGCCGGATATTTCTGCACAGCCGACACGTCTGACACACTCTGGGTGTTCATCCCTACATACTGGATGTGTGTTGCCATTCAACCCTGTGATGTGGACACACATTACTCAGCCTGGATATACATATCCCAACAACACCACAAGCACAGTACACTACCTTGCTATGTATGCATGTAATTACACAGTTATTCACTAGTTATGACAGTGATGCTATCCATGCAGCCCATTGGGCCAGTGGAAGCCACAACACACACCACCGGCACCTTTGCATATGCTTACCACAGACATCCCACATACTGCATGTACTGTGCACACACATATCTAACCCAGAACAACTGCACACCACCTATTAATCCTGTCCAGTGGACTACAGATACAGGCATATTGTATAACAATAGTAGGAGGCTACTGCAGCACAGGGCAGATTCACATGACGGCAAGGCATCTGTGGTCAGCAGTGTTAAAATGCTTCACATTCACCAAATGCACAGATATTGGCAACATTGTTGCAGACAGTTTAGATGCAGGTACCCCCCCCCATTCTCCTACACATGTGGTATTAGTTATCCCAGATGACTGTAACCTCCCTATCCTCTCACATTTCCAGGTGAGAGCCACCCTCATCATTGCAGAACACATAGCATCACTGTTACGAAATGGTATCCCTGGATGTGTGCTACATTCACCCCTGGAGGACATAGCACCACATGACAGACTGATATTAATCCCTGGCCATACTACGGGATATGTACCTGAACAGTGCCATACATACACAGTGGTCCCACACCAATGAGGAGTAACCTCTACTGACCCTGGTAACTACTGCATCATATGCACAACTGGCCTTGTGTTCTCAGCTATGGAAGTTTTAAGTATGGGCAACATGTACAGCAATATTACATATGTATATATTTCAGGACTATGTACAAACAACCTATCTCATGGACATACCTATAGATAGTGAACTATGATACATTTGGAGGTGTCACAGTAAACACAGTATTAACCTGCTACTTTGCATTACCTGTGTTTGTGGCAGCTGTTGCTGTATCAGTGATGCTGCTTGCTGCTTGCAGTTTTCTGCTGCTGCTGCTGGTTTTGCTGCTGTCAGTCTGTTTATTTTCGTATTTCTGTTTCTCTCTCTCTCTCTCTTTCTCAGGTTTGTGCAATGATTGTATTGCATGCGTGGAGTGTGGGTACTGAATGCTTTTGTAGGTATCTGCATAGGCCCATGTGATGGCCTCTGCACCAATTGTAAGGCAGCATTGGCTAATTGCATACAGCCAGTTGTGTACTGATTGCATGTCTCACTGTGATTTCAGGACAGTGCTATAAAAAGGTATATGAGATAGGTGGTGCCCTTTCAGATTGTAAGGGCGTGGACCATGCTGGTATGCTGTTGGAAAATGTTCTGTGAGTGTGAAGGTTAGTACATCTCTCATGCTTCATGCTGTGTTGTGAATTCAGGTTGCTGCATTTATCCCACCTGTTCCCTGTAGTGAGTGTGTATGCATACTGACACCCACAACTATATTTATTATGTATTGCTATATATACATATGTGTACATATACATACTGTCATATATGTATATTAGCTGACAATATTGGGTACAAGCTAACAATTTTCAGGGCTGTTTCTGTTAACATACACTAGTATGGGAATCCAGTAATTGGGACAGTGAAGGTCTGTCTGACATGCTTAGGGTAGTACACATACTATATTGCCTTTATCTTCATTCCTACTATTACATGTTCCACTTATTTAGCACTATATTCCTGTATGAGAGTCATGTCTTGCTGGCAGGTCGTACAGACTAGTGTTACAATGGTCTTGTGGTAAGGCCTACTAGTATGCTTGTATTTTGCTTTCAAATTGAGTACAGGGTCTATCAATCAAAGTGCTGGAGGCACCTTCCAGCAGTTAAGGGGTTAGTAGGTCTCACAGGAGTCAGGCTGTGTTGCAGATTCTGGCTGCTGCATTTATGTTCACTGTCTCCTGTAGTGAGTGTGTATGGATACTGACACCTACGACTATATTTCATATGTATTACTATATATTTATATATATGTATGTGTACATTTACATACCTTCTTATGTGTACATTACCTTACATTATTATGTACAAGCGAACAATTAGTAGGGCTGTTTCTGTTAACACTGAACTAGTGTGGGAATCCAGTAATTTGGCCATTAAAACTCTACCTGACATGCATTGGGTAGTA
Organism: Protopterus annectens; assembly: GCF_019279795.1. Taxonomy (NCBI): domain Eukaryota; kingdom Metazoa; phylum Chordata; order Ceratodontiformes; family Protopteridae; genus Protopterus; species Protopterus annectens. The sequence continues at coordinate 48,279,734 of NC_056736.1, forward strand.
CACTTCCTATATTGCCTTTATTTTGATTCCTACTATTACATGTTATATTTATTTTAGCACAATGATCTCATGTGGTAGTCATGGCTTAGTGGTAGGTCATGCAGACTAATGTTGCCAAGGTCCTGGGTTTGAGACTGGCAGTGGGAATTTATTTTTCTTTCCAAACCTTCCAAATGAGTACAGGACCTGTCAATCAAAGTGCTAAAGCCACCTTTAAGCAGTTAAAAGGGTTAGTGGGTCTCAGAGGGGTCAGGCTGTGTTGCAGATTCTGGCTGCTGCGTTTATCTTCACTGTCTCCTGTAGTGAGTGTGTATGGATACTGACACCTACGACTATATTTCTATGTATTACTATATATTTATATATATGTATGTGTACATTTACATATCTTCTTATGTGTGCATTACCTTACATTATTATGTACAAGCGAACAATTAGTAGGGCTGTTTCTGTTAACACTGAACTAGTGTGGGAATCCAGTAATTCGGACATTAAAACTCTACCTGAGATGTATTGGGTAGTACACCTCCTATATTGCCTTTATATTGATCCCTACTATTACATGTTATATTTATTTTAGCACTATGCTATTGTATGGCAGTCATGGCTTAGTGGTAGGTCATACAGACTAATGTTACCACGGTCCTCGGTTCGAGAATGGCAATAGGAATTTATTTTTCTTTCCAGACTTTCAAAATGAGTACAGGACCTGTCAATCAAAGTGCCATAAAGGCACTTTTAAGCACTTAAAACCAGGTCTGCGCTCGTTTGCGCGGAGCTCACGCATGCGCACTGGCGGTGAGTTCCACTAACACAAGCGCACGCCCGCGCTATTTTCTTTGCAAGAAAAGAAAAAGGGGTGACAGGAAAGTGGTGAAAAAGGGGTCACAAAGAGGGTAAGACAGTAGGGAAACAAGCGTGGGATTTGCAGGAGGGATGTAGGTAAGGCCCATAGATGCCCATGTCTTTAGCAGCAACAGCTGTGCATTTCCATGTATTTTGGTGAGACATTTGAAACCTTCCACCCCTGAGAGAGGTGTCAGGACAACATTAATGTTTGTTGTAGAGCCAATTGTAATTAACAGTTTCAATGTCAAGCGGACATGTGTGCGACATGGACAGCTATGTATGGGGCGTAATTTTTTGTGGGTACAGAGTGCCCTTTTTTTTTTCAGGGGAGAGTGGTATGTCAGGTGAAGGAAGTCGGTATAGCTGGGAAGGTAGGTTGGGTAGGTTAACAGACAAGACAGACAAGACGCATGCAGGGGCGGTGTATGACACATGTGGGGGGGTTACACAATTGACGGGGATGGAGGTTGGGATATCCAAGACGCATGAGCCCACAGATGGCAACAGTGGAACTGATATCCCCACCCATAGGCAGTTGCCACTGTTCCTTCACAGCCCAGGACGGGCTGTGCTGGGGCTGAGGCGGGCAACGGCCAGGGCCGTTAGCTGTGCCACACGAGCCTCGAGCTGGCGTAGGGGCCCAAGAACGGAGTCTTGGATCTCCCTTCGCACCACAGACCGGACACCTTGGAGGGTGAGTGGACGAACTCCTCCGGCCACGCTTGCAGATGGGGGACGGGCCCCATCCCCTGCAGCGCTTCCACCTGAAGGTGGCACAGGGCCACCGGAGGAGGGTCCGGCCTGGGCACTAGTGCCAGGTGCAGTTGCCAGCTGAGGTGGGAGAGGTGGGTCCGCTGGGACCTGCCTTCCCAAGCGTTCTAGGTTTGTGAGTAGTTATGTTAGTTTGGGTTAGTGGCATATTATTCCATTCAGATTAGTTGTAACAGCATGCATTGGTATTCCCATTAAACAAACACCCAGATATTAACACCATTGAACAAGGGGCATATCAATATCACATGCATTATTTGAACGGAAATACACAATCAAACAACATGCAGGGTTGATTAATGGCAACAGGCCATCAGATTTGCAGGTATGAACAGGGCACATGCACGAACAGACATGCATATATGTTTGGAACGGGCAAATGTCCATGGTTAATGAAATGTTCACATACCAATATTTATTGGGTGTTGTTATATGGAATTATAGGGTTGGGTGGAGATAGAAAGTGATGACACATTCATAAGTTACACATTGATATACATTTGTAGTAGGTACACAATTAAGTTGAGGCTGATGTTTCAAAATTATTTTTATTTGACTGTCATGCTACACCTGTTACAAATACATCACTATCCTACTTATTTTTAATTTGATCAGATACATCATCTAGCTACACTTTGATGACAGGACAGGGGACAACTATGGCTGTTTAGTCTGTCAGATAATCATTCATTCTATCTGCAAATTGTTTACTGTTATCACCATATACAGATTTTGGCCTTGACATTCCAGATTCAGACACACTGAAATCAGTTTGGGATGTTAATTTGTACTTCACACATGCATTTAGTTCTGTGGAAACACACTGGGGCTAATATATTCAGGGGATATTACTACTTTATTTATTCATACATGACCCTTTCTGTCACTCTCACACATCCTGCAACTTCACAGTTCAGGTTGGTACTTCTAGGCTTTGTTCACATATTAGACCTGTGGTGATTCAAACACTTTCCAACAGCCTCACTTCTGTCATGATTCAGCATTTCAACAGGGATAAATCACACATGTGACTACCTCAGATTCTGAAGCTGTACTCTGGAGACTACTGCAGGTTATACTACATTTAATTAATGGTGGGACATCTGTATTACAGCACTATTTATTTCTATAAATTATTTTTCCAGTCACACTTGCATACTGATGAACTTGTTGCAGCCATACCTGCAAACTTTCAATTCTTGCTTGCACATTAGATTACTTTTAATCAATACACTGCAGTGTTCTGATACATGCTACACTATAATATTTATTTACAAGTACTAGATGGGGTTACTAACCTGCATGGTGGCACAGCCACGCCAGTCTACGGTCATGCGTCTCACGGTTTGCAGAGCGGACACCTGCAGCTGTAATACAAAGGAAGTAATATTGGACTACACATCTCCATGGTATCAGCTAGTTGAAATCCTTACATACATGAGTAAAATGTAACTTACTCAGTAGTGGGGCGTTGGGCATATCCCGGGCCTCCTGGATCCATTGGGTCAACTGGTCTTGCTTACGCCGCTTCAGGTCCACATGGTGGTGACGGACCTGCTCACCAGTGCGTGGAATGCCAGTAGCACTGGTCAGATCACGAGCCAACTGGTCCCATGCCTCCACCCTGTACGCTCCCCATGAGACCTGGCCCTGCATGAGTTGGGCCTCGTGATGATGGACAAGGAGCCAGACCATGTATCTGGACTCCTCAATGCCCCAATGCTGTGCTCGAAAGCAACGTCCCTCACCTACTCCACTCATTCTGACTGCAGGTCTGTTCTACAATCGGTTATGGTGTGTATTCCCGCCTATGGGGCTTATATATGCTGCTTTTCCCGCACATTTCTCTGATTGGCCATTTTGGAATTGTATCTACTTCACTGAAAATGCTTTATCATGCTCCATTCTGTATTTTATCCCATATATATGCTATTTCTGCATTTCTAGGTATTGCTGTCATGGCTTAGTGGTTTAGTATCTTGACTCTAGTGCATGGTATCCTGGGTTCTAATCTAACCACTGATTTTTAATTTTCATGACAGAAATGAGTTGAGGACCTGTCAATCAAACATGCCATAAGCACTTTTAAGCACTTACAAGCAGGTCTGCACTTGTTTGCGCGGAGGTAACGCATGCGCACTGGCAGTTAGCTTGTGGGAGCGGCGCGCAAACGGTGTGCGCTGGGATAAACCTTAATTGGCTAGTGACACACATGTTGAGCTAAGCACAGCTAGTTGCAAACAGTTTCAGCCTGTTAAACCGGTGCTTAGCAACGGGCATACCGATTGCAGCTTTTTAAACACTACGCAGCTACGGGCACTGTGTCTCACAGCAGCTTAGCTATCGGTACATTTCTAATTATTTTTATTATTGTGTTACTTCAATATGTATGCTCCATTTCATTCCATTTTACAAAAGAGTATACTTTTACATTTGTACAATACTGTCAGGGGCTTTTTTCGTGCTTATTTACAAAAAAAAAGGTTGTGGTGTGGGCTCGAACCCTGCCTGCCTACTCTTAAGCCGGCAACTCTACCGCTAAGCTATTTCTTCTTGGCTTACTTTGCATATGTAGTTCTCATATCCTTTTCCACTGATTGCTAACTGCAGTTGCCTTAGTAGCACACCAGCACCTGGCACACAGTAGCACACATTTACGGGGGTTAAAAAAAATAAAACAGTTTTTATTTTCATTTTATAGCCTCTGTTCACTTTGTACACTGATGGTCTGTGGGGGAATGTGTTGTGTAGTGTGTTTGTTTACATTTCCATGGCTTCTCTCGTGGCTGTTTACTTTCAGCCATTATACACTTACGGGGGCGTGTCCGCATGCAGGGCTTAGCCTACGGACACGCCCCCTACTCTCTTACATGGACCGTGTAAGAGTTACAGTGTGATTCAGCATGCCTCATGCACCTCATGCATATGCATGACATGCTGACATCACACCGTTTAACTGCAGCCTCCGTGTAAGAGTTATAACTCTTACACGGAGGCTTCCTGAATCTGGCCCGTAGTCATTGCAATTAGCTAAATATGCTAAGTTTACTGTATTACAGGAGGGATAGAACGTTGGTTCAAACTCAAAGTTCAAAGTAGGATGATTATAATGCTGAGTTTTACATATTACATCACATATCTTGCATTTTGTACATGGGAACGTACCCAGTTTATGTCCCTGTACTAATCCCTGTTGTTTATCTCTACATAATAAATGTTTCAAATTCTGATTGTTCCTATAGGTGAACCTAGGTACATCACCTATAAACCTAGCTGTGTCGCTGTATGCTATTAAAAAATGCCAATTCGTTTTGATTATGTCACATACCTTACTGTTGTCATTGGCATATTTCATGACAAAATGAACCCTGCCATCCCTATATTGTTTATTTCATCTTCTAGGGGGTACATCCTCTTCAGAAATAAAATGTCCTGCATTATTGAAAATGTTATCTTTTATTTTACAGAAGTTAGGTCCCTTGTAGATCCTGTCCAAAAACAGCTTTTCCAGGGGATCTACTTCACTCTCCATATCAGTTCTATCCATACCAATTCTCTTTACCCTATTTAATTGACCTCTTATAATGTTAGGGAACACATGTCTAGGGAGCATGCTGCTATAGTCTAATAGTCTATTTCACCAACATGATTTACAAAATAGGCCAGTAGTAATATTCCCTGCTTCATTTTTACGTACTGCTACATCTAGAAAATCTACTGACTCAAAAGAGTGTGTGACAGTAAACCTCAAGAAGCATGTAATCGCTTCCAAGTATACTATAAACTCAGATAAAAGGAAAGCTCCCCATCCCCCCCCCAAAAAAAAAAATGTCAACCACAATGCATCTATTTAGCTTTATATGTGAACTAAAATCTTTCTTAAATGCTACATTTCCCAGTAGTAGACAACTAAATTAGCATACAAATTTGCACACAGGGTGCCCATCGTGACACCCCATTGCCATAAATAGATCTTACTATCATACATAAACACATTATTGGACAAAATCAAGTCCAATAACATGCATATCAGAATCACTTCATCATTGCACATTGTATTTAAATACTGCAATAAAGGCCACATCAGGGAATGAAATGCCTTTAACTTGTTTGCTTGATCGTTTATCTGACTGCAGCTTTTTTTCATTAGTCATGAAACACCATTATGAAAACTGATGAAAGTCTTCACAATAACAAAATAGAGTTATACATTTATTCAAGCATCAACATTCTCATCTGTTTACACTAGAGTTGCATTTCTGTCACTATTTCAATAAGAAAGATAATTAAAAGTCAACATTATCTGATGTCATATGTGATAGAAGTATCCTGAGAATGGTCATAAAATTCCAGTAACTGTACCATTTCTGCAATAAATAGACCTATGACAGATTTGCCTCAAAGTTAGAAAGAAAAAAAAAACAGATGGTGTCAGTTCATAAGATACCTTATTTGAATATATAAGTAATAAGAAATATGGAATTAAAAGCAATACACCTATTATTTTTTCAATGTATTTATGAAAACAAAATTATTGAAGTTTCTTTTTCAAAACTAGAAATTCAGTATTTTGTGATGTGAGGGCTTTCAGCAATCCAAATGCATATTATATTAGTTTAGTGTTTCTTCACATGTATCATAAACTATTTTAAAACAGTTTTTGACTTGTTTAATGTAGCATGCTTATTAAAAAAATTACAGTCTATAACGAAGTATTCAGAGAAGACCTATACAATATATACATAGATGCTGATCCAGTTTGTTCACAAACAAAAATATGCAATGATTGTATATAGGCAAAGGCAAGCAGTAATTATTACCTTCTACTTGGTATTTTACTTCCTTTGTTTACTGTCAAATTTCAAAATGATGTATCATATATGTTGCATTATGCAAGCATTGGTTTTAGCTTCAGGCTCTTATATAAGATCTTAATACATGCTTTCTTTTAAGGCTTAAAATTTATAAAAGCAAATCCACATTTCTAATGACATATCTGTTTACCTATTTGTTTTATCTGTTCTTATTTTTAAATATTTTCTTTCATTCATTTGCTAACTGCTTAAGCCCAATAGGCAAAAATATTTGCCATGGATGACCTAGGAGCAATGCCTGGTTTTATATTTCACAGTGAGGCATTGGTTCCTATTTGTCTGAGCCTAAGGTATAGTCATGATAGTTTCATGATAGTTAAAATATAAGCTATAAAAATCACAATTAATGTATAACTGATTTTATGGTAAGACACAAGTAAAGCATGGAGCGGTAGACTTCATTGTGTGTATCATTGCTCTAACAGACCCGATTGGTTTGCTGTCTATTCACATCTTCATACAAATTTTATTTATTTTACGTGTGTGTGTGTGTGTGTGTGTGTGTGTGTGTGTGTGTGTGTGTGTGTAAGTGGTGACTTGCATGCACAAGTAAATATAGCAGTATTTCTCATGGGGAAGACACATAATAAATGGTGTGGGAACTGTGGTGAGGGATAGTTTTCTGAAGACAGGGAGGGGATGTCTTCAGAATTTGTGACAGGCTAATGGCAGTCAGATTCCAGTGTAAATATGGGGCAGTGTTCATATTCTCAGCCTATGCATTACAGCAGGTTTGTAATGTCTAGGGAAAGAATATATTCAAGCAGCATTTGCAAGTTCCTCTAGATAAAGCAGGGCAACATGAATTTGTGTTGGTAATGGAGGAATTGATTATTCATATCTGGACAGACAGAACAAGAGTTCTGTCTGTCAAATGGATTGATGGTGGCAACCACATGGTTTTTCAAGAGAGAGACAGTTACAAGATCACTTACAACAGTCGTCAACATGCGATTTAGGCCATTGGGGAAAACAGAAAGACAGCAAAATCATCCACAGTAAATCAGTCAGCCTACAGCATAGACTGGAGGCCAGAATCAACTGCAGGCAGTGGTCAATACATGCTGTGTGGTCAACAGCGACAAGGCAGAAGATCTTGAAGTTAACTGGACCAAAAGCACAAGAGTTCCACAAAATTGTCAGGATCCTAGCACCTTAGGAGAAGAGAAAATAGGTGGAGTTAAAGAAGAATAACAGCTTCAAAACAGCATGTGTGAAGGCTATAGAACCCCTATGTAATCAAGCCATCTATGTAAATAAGTTAAATAAGGAAAGCTCATGGTGAAATGTAGAAGTTTAGGAAATTATCAAAAGAAAAAAAGGAGTATATGAAAACATGGGGGACAGTAAAGATATACCATATTAAGAAGGGATAATGGTTGTCTAACAATAGGCTAAGAGAGAAGTCACAATAGCACAGAACATGGTAGGATCCCCTACCAATTTCCATGAAGTGATTCAGCAGATTTTACAAAGAAGTTCTATCAGGCTATATAAGGCAATGACTGGAAGATGAAGAAGATAGACACCCAGTAGTTTAGCTAGGGCAAGGTAATATGGGAAACTGCCCTGGGAGCCATGTGTTGTGGAGAAGGTGCAACCAGCTGATGACTATCTTTTGTTAATGCAGTGCAAAATTTTACAAGCCAGTACTGCATTCAGTCAAACCTGAGAGCTTTAGCTCTCCATGTGTGGTCTAAACTGTATCAACTGCTTCCAACATTGTAGCAAGCAATTTGCTAAAGTTTAAAAGTGAAAAAAATATATTTTTTAACTAAAATCTGAGCACTGTAGTGCAGGCAGGGTATAAATTATAGCAACTGTTTGCTACAGTTGTAGCAAGCAGTTTGATGCAGTTTAAAAAGAAGATTTTTTTAGATAAAAAATAAGAACCATAGCAGTCCATGCAGGCAGGATATAAACTATAAGAACTGTTTGCTATATTTTGTAGCAAGCAATTTGTTACAGTTTAAAAATGAGGATTTTTTTTTTCTTTTTCTTTTTTTTAACTAAATCATAAGCTCTGTAGCACTCTGTGCATGCAGAGTATAAACTGTAGCAATTGTTGGCTACATCTGTAGCAAACATTTTACTACAGTTCAAAAGAAAGTATGTTGAAGGAGGGTTAGGGCAGTGTACAGAAAAAGGACCTGAATGACTGGAGAAGTAGAGAGGGTGCATGTGTCATGCATCTGACCACCTTATTGGTGTCCCAGTAGAAGGAACGTCAATACTACTTATCCTAGTAGACTTCTTTGAGAGGGTCACCATTGTGATGGATGACGGCAAAACTGTGCATACTGCTTAACTTGACTTGGCAGAGGCATTTGACATAGCACTCCAATTAGGCATTAGAAATAAACAAACAAATGGATATAGGCATAAACCCCTATGGCACACAAACATGTGGGATATATTTGGGAAGCCTGGCTAAAATTACAAAAGCCAGCACATAAACATTTGGGATGCTTGGCTAGGCTTAGTCCCCAGTGTTCATTAAGAAGCTATGAAAAAGGACATGCTATTTAGTGAAAAAATGTAACAATCTATGCAATAATATACAATAGCTATCTTGCTAGCTATAAGATTGTCTGGCCTCATGACCTGCACTCAAGCCATACTATCTAAGAACTGCTAAGCTGAAGTTAAGAATTCGGAGCCATATTTGCTTACAAAGAAAACATACATTTTTCTGTAGATCACTGAATGGTTACTCCAGTAATTATCCACAAGACTAAGCCTGTCCTCATCTATTTGTCTCTCCTTTCTTTGTCTTGTCTCTTTTGGTAGTTCAGCTCTTTGTATGGCCATCCCTGGAATACTTTTAGAGGGGAAGGTTGAACATGAGCAGAAGATAGCTGAGCCAAAACTAAAATGAGAGTGCTTTGATAGAACAATGATGTTGCCACAGGATGCCCATCATTTCCAAAGATTATTTTGGTTTGAGCTTTAGGCTTAATTGTACTGTTTATCAGCATTAAGGCTATATGGTGTAAGCAAGATGCTTCTTGTATTTGAAGGTTTGATTACTTCAACTTCCATACATCTAATTTATGATGCTGAGAAAGTCACAAAAGTCAGTCAGTGCTCTAAATCAATTGTGAAATAGTTCCAAGCTCCTCAATGGTCTCTCAGAAAGCATACATTATAACTAGTTATGGACCTATACCTTTAGGTTAGAATTGTTCATAAACCAAGACCAGAATATATGAGTATCGGGCTATATTTTGGCAGAGTCCCCAATCTGAACTTGCACAAGTGGTGGACTGAATAAGAGGCTAGTTCAGCATTCAAGTCCAATGTTCCACACCCAGATAGAAAACCATTTCATGTATGATGACAACAGTGTATGTGATTCCTAGTGAATGCACAATCTTGAAAAATCTGACAAGATAATGGTGCTATTTATTGCTGGTCAAAAGTAAAAGTCTCCAAAATAACCTCTAATGGCACTATATAAATCTGTTCTTCAGAAAAATCTGAAAGATAGAATTATAGTAATTATCTCATGGTAAATAATACACAGGAATGTATTTATCATTAATTTTGCACCACAGAACAAACTCAGAAGATCTGATGTTCATGATTGGATCACTGCTGTGGTGCTGCTGACTTAAGAAACCAATCCTACCAAGGATACCATCTCTCCGAACAGTCTACAAATGTTTAGGCACCTTCCTCTTACGCTGAATGCAATCTATGACCTATGCCCACGACTATATGATAGCACTTAAGGGATAAATGGGCATGAAAATCCTCACAACATTCTTGCTACCAGTCTGTCTCAAAAGACTTCATTTGAGTCACAGTCTGTCAGCTGTATGGACTGTGAAAATATATTTCATGTCATCTAAGAGAGAGAGAGAAATGTGACTGCAGTTGACATAAGGATAAGCCTGACAAGTGTCATTCTTGTCTTGGTCCTACACATCGTTACAAAGAGGATAAAATTTGTCAGTCCCTTTTATCTAAAAAGGAATTTATTGTTACTCAAAACATTAATAGAAGACAAACAACTCCAAACTTTTGCATCGGGTGAAATGGCATTGGAAAAAGATTTTTGAAGTTGAAAGAAAACACAGACTTATCCATTTCATTTGGTTGGCCCCATTGACATACTTGATTAACCCACAGACTGCATGACAACCATATCTGTTCCTATTGCTAGGACCCCCTCAGAAGGATACAAGGGACAGGGTGATAACTTGTCCCTTATGACTGATCAGGCAGACAATAAGACAACAAAGGAAAATCCTAGGCTGTTTCTCCCCGAGGCAACTGAAGGAATTCCTTATATTGTCATCTGAGAAGATGCACTAAGAACTCTTATGGAGGTATATCTGTAGTTTAGTTCTCCTCATACCATTTCTTTGGACATTCCCAAGAAAAGAAAGCAAAAACTAAACATCTCCCTTCCTGTTATTCCAGTCCCTAGGGATTCTCAGTATGTGTGGTTGTTTAACTTCCCCCAGGTTGTTTCTAACACCCTTTTGTCTTTACAGCCTCCTTGGTTTAATTCTTGTTCTACTTTTACTCCACAGAAAAACAATTGTTTGTCTTAAGATTAATCCAAGGAGAAGGTTGGTTTTGATGATACAAAACATAACATGATTCAAAATGTATGTGGGATGGCAAACAGGTTTCTGATTTGTTCCACACAAAAATGCCATCCACAATCCCTCTTGTATTTAAGGCTTTGGAAGATACCATTTTCTGCTTCTCTGGCTCTTTTTCCAAACATCTCAGCAGAAAGTTCTGACTATCTGTCTCCCAGTTCCTTTCCCTCTGTACCTCAGCTTATCCCTTCTCAATATTTCTCTCACTCATTTTCCTGCTCATAGAAAAACAATGACATCTGCCACTGGGTATAGAATGCAATTTAATTCATCTACACTATTATGAAGATTTCCTCAGGTCCTCTTAAACCAACAGTAAGTGGCCTTTCCAATTCTGTTTGCCTGTTTCTTTATAAGATTGCAGAACCTGTTCTTACTATCAAAGAGGAAAGGGGTTTTACTCCAGATTCTTGCTTGTACAAAGAAGAGAAGTAAAGTGGAGACCAGTCTTTGGCTTATTCACCCTGAAATCCTTTCTAAAAAGTTTCACAATATGTGATGCTAACTTTCCAAAGTCTCTTTCATCTGATTTTTCTCCAAGCTTTTTTGTTACCATAGATCTGAAAGATGCCTTTATCCTTACCCCTATTATTCATACTACAGAATATTTTTAAGATTGTGTGTTTTCAGTAAAAACTGCAAGACCCAGCCAAGCAAAAGTCTTCACTATGCAATATCTTCAACCTCCTGCAGTGGAAGCCCATGGGATATATGCAAATAATGCCTTAAGGACATGCTAGTGTTTCAGCTACATGACTTCTGCATAATAATGACTTTTTACTTTTTAGTTTTTATGTCTTTATGGGTACAATCAGGTAAGTAAAGCCACTTAAGGACATACCAGTGTTATAGCTGCATAGCTTTTGAATGTCCACAACCTTTTACTTTTACTTGTTAAGTCTTTATGGGGATACTCAGGCCAATAAAGATATTACACAGTTATGATTTTAACATAACTAAGCCTTTCTTGCAGTTTTTACTAAGTGGTTTGTCTATATAACATTTTTATCCTTTAACTGGATGCTGTTTGGGATATTTTGAAGGCACCTTAATACTTATTGGCATACGACTAGTTTTTAACCCCTGTGTTTCTAAATTATAGCTAAACAATCCACTTATTCCTACATTTGAGGTCATACAAAGTCCAAAACATGGCATGTCTACAGCTACTGTGGTTTAGCTTTGGCTCATTTTAATTAAAATGTTCTAAAAAACTGCCTGCCAAAAGAGATACTATATATTCAATAATGGGTTTGAAAAATAGATGATTAAAGAGGAACTAAGACTTTGAAATATTTAGTGGAGATGTCATTAAGAATTAGTTGAACCAGACATAAAGATGCATAGGTACCTTGCAACAGTGTGTAATTGGAGGCGTTTGTCTCTCAGCATGCTATACTGTAGAAATGTTTTTTTTTCACTAGGAAGAACTAAGTTACATTTTTTATGTTTAGTTTGATTCGACTGTCATTGCACCATTTGTCAACATAGCCAAACCTATAATTCAATAATTATGAGTCAGTAGAGGAAGAAGTAAAAGCACTCACTTTATGTCATCAACAAAGGTCTACATCTGAGGAACTAAGCGAGGTTGCCAGTTGTCACCACTGCTTTTTACCTTACTTATGGATCAAGATTAGATATCAAAGGTATACAGATAAACAATTTAAATTCAAAAATACTGCTTGCTGATGATATTCTCTTGACATTAAATGACAATAAAAGGTCTCTAAATGCAGTTTTAAGTGCCATAGAATCTTTTCAAAGAAAATCTGGGCTTACTTTTAATGAAAATAAAACCAAAATGTTACTTATAAATTCCAATACTCATGATATGGAAGAAAGTTTTTTTTTTTAAATATATTACAAAGGATAAAAATATAAATTATTTAGCGATAACGCCTATAGAAAATATGAAAAATATAATAAATACAAATTACAGTAATAGTTTAGCTATTATAAATAATCTCATTAATAAATGGAAAAGGGTTTTATTTTCTATGGAAGAGAGACTTACATTAATAAAAATTATTATTTTACCAAATACCTAATACAATCTATGTCTCTTCCTCCTCCTAAAAAACTATAAGAGAATTTAATTCTTTAATTCTCAAATTCCTTTGGTGTCCCAAGAAATCTAAATTAGCTCTAAGACATCACTTAAGAAATTGGCCTTCTGGTGGCATAGGTTTACCAGATTTAGAATTATATTCTTTATCTTCTTTCTGCTTTTTCCCGGTTAGGGGTTGCCACAGCAGATCCGCTCATGATTGGCAGTGGAGTTTTACAGCGTCGAGTTGCCAGCCCGGCACCCAACCTTCCACAGAAGGCACACACACATGCACACACACCTAGGGCCAATTTAGAGTGTCCAATCCACCTACAGCATGTTTTTGGGATGTGGGAGGAAACCAGAGCACCCAGAGGAAACCCACGTGACCACGGGGAGACATGCAGACTCCACACAGAAGGCACCCCAGCTGAGGATCGAACCAGAGAACCTCTTGCTGTGAGGCAGCAATGCTAACCACTGCACCACCGTGGCCTCCCATAGAATTCTCTGTTGTCAAATAATAATAAGGCCAAGTGGAAAGAAATACAAGAAAGCATTTGGCTAGACCCAAACCAGAAGACATACCTACATCAATATAAAATAGCAAAAAATAGCATTCTTTGGTTATTAAAAGACTATACCTTAGATAATTAAAATCAATTAATTAATTTCATATATATTGCATGACAGTAACTGCAGAAATTTTATTTACAAGAATCCAAAATAAATTTGTTTCCTATAGCATATACTCAAAATAATATATGTACATTTAATCCATCTATAATGATAGCATGTAGAGAAAATAATTTGATATATTAGTTTCACTTAATGGATGCTGATGACTCTACAGTCATCACTATTGCCAACGCAACCTTTGAACCCCAATCAACTACCCAGTCATCTTTTAACTCAGTAGAGACTTGACTCACAAATAACCAGCTCATCCTCCACCTTAAAAAAACAAAATTACAACTATTTCTTCCAAAAACTGTAAACCACATTAAATCTTCCTTCACCATAATGTCCCTAAACAATACTCCTATACAAGTAGAATCTTTCACAAAACTACTTGGCATTACCATTGGCAATCAACTAAAGTTTGATCTACACATTAAAAATTGTATCAGAAACCACGACTACTGTATAGGAATAACAAACTCCTGACCAACAAAGCCAGGATTTCCCTTACTCATGCCTACCTTTTAGCTTGCCTAACCTACTGTTCCCAAATATTCACAAATCTGAACTCTGCCCTCTTAGCAAACTAGAATCTACCTATCATAAGATAGCCAGATTTGCAGCTCAACAAACATATAAATCTCACCACTGTCTCTCCCTAAAATATCTGAATTGGCTAGAACTACCTCACCTGCTTCTCCAGTCTCAGTTCCAAATTATACACTATTCTATTTCAGCCAGCTTTCTGCCCAGCTCTAACATACCTCATCTCCCACTATTTCCCTACAAGAAATCTCCCAAGCTTAATCCAAGACCTATTAAATGTTTACAAACCTAATTCTAAGACTGGGTGCTACTTATATAGCTACCACCCCCTCTATTGCATGGAACAAACTCCCCCTAGAAATAAGGACCCTTACACACCCTAAACAATTTAAGTCAGCCACTAAAGACTACTTTAAAAACATTGGACCTGCCACTGTTCACACCCTCCCTGACTACAAACAACCTATAAATTACTGTTCATGAAACACATAATACATAATATAAATAGCTTACACCCTATGTTTTCTATGTAGCTTCTTTGTAACTTCCTAAGCTTTTGTAATATACTGCCTGCTGCTCTCTGATATACAAATCTTTTTTTATTAAAAATCAGTGTATGTCCTATGTTTCTATTGCTTTTACTGTGATATAATTATGTGACTACTGTGTGAGATCTGAAATTTACTTGTAAATCTCAATTGTTATCCTAATGTTTTAAATTGTTTTGTATAACTTGGAGCTTTTCTCCCCGGGCCTCTGGTGAAAAAGAGTGTGAGCTCAGTTGGACATTCCCAGTCAACAAATGTAAAATAAAACAAACAAATAAATAAATAAATAAATAAAAATGGATAAAGAAATGTTACAAACTGTATATTCAATAACCACAAAATTTAATCTAAAAAAATAAATGTGGTTAGACATTCAAAATTGTAGATATTCAGTAGACAATAAAATTAGCCTAATGCAGTCATCATTAAAATGCACATTACCCGAGTTTATTGATCTCTTAATCAGTTTAATGCATCAAAATATATTAGAAAAAGGACTTCTAACTAAAATCTATAAGGCAGTTTAAAATATTACAAAATATTATAGTGAGAATTATTGGGATTATTTCAAATCCATAAATAACTATTATCAAAGTGAAGAAGATAAAAAGCTTATATTATCATCCTCAAAATAAACTACCTCTTCATTAAAATGGAAATTATTCTCTTGGAGATGTATGCACAGAACTTTCATTATTCTGTACAGAGTGGAAGCAATGTTCAGAAAATAAAGTTGTATGTTGGAGATGTAAGTTGAATATTAAGGCAGATTTGCAACACTTTTTTGATTATAAAGTTATTAAACCATTTTGAGATAAGATTAATGTTTTTGGAGGCTGTACTTAATGACCAATTTGCATTAAAATCATTAATTTTATTCAATAACCCAATATCTACTTTTGTTAAGAAAATAAACTACCCACTTCTTTGGAATATTTTGTCAGTTGCAAGAAAAGTGATAACCAGAAACTGGAAAATGAATTGACTCCTACTTTCAAAGAGTTTATAAATATTGCACTGATGTTTGTCAATTAGATCTTTTTGAAATCAGGAAGAGAACAACTAGAATTAATACTCCATATAACACCTGGACAAAGTTTAAAGAACTGGTAAATAAACAAACATTAATATGTCAGTATCAAAGACTAGTTCATGAATATTTAGAACTTTTTCTTGTATAGCAGATACTTTTTATATAGTAATATTTATGTTTTGATATTCTTTTCTCATTAGTTTGTTTAATGAACTAATTTATATATATATATATATATATATATATATATATATATATATATATATATATATATATATCTCAAATGTAAAATTTTATTAATTTAATAAAATATTTTATTAAAAAAAATCTCTATATCTATTGGCTAGGACTGCTAGATTACATTTTTAGACATAGATATAGGTGGAGAAGGTTCCAACATAGTTCCATGTGGTGTACCACTTTCAGATCTCTGGGCTTCAAAGTGTCACTTGGACTTGAATTATATGAGTTCTGTCAGAAAATCAGTTAAGTATCCACTATATAACTCATCAATTTATACTGAGATTTACAACTCGACCAATAATACCTGTATGGTTAATAATATCAGTGACCTTGGTCAGGTATCAACATATTGTATCTGCAGTAAAGCTGATATTCACTGTTTCAGTGACTTATTTCAAAGAAATTTATAAGGTTAACCGATTAAGAACTACCATCATCAAAGCCAAATTGATGAGCATTCATGTTTAAGAGAATTTCAATAAACAGATTAAAGATGACTGAGACAATATATTTCATAGCTTTACTTATGAAACTAGTGAAGCTAATGGGTCTATAGTTAATGGAGACCATGACTGGGCCACCCCTGTGCAGCATCTGTTTTTTGGTAGTGTACCAGAGGTGAGACTTATATTTAAGTGTTTACATATAAGAGGGTTCAGATAGGATATATATATATATATATATATATATATATATATATATATATATATGTATATATATATATATATATATTTGATAATCAGCTTAGGTAACCTTGGTTTTGAAAGGGATGAAAAGACTAAACTTGTAGAAGTTATGGGTGGCTGACTGAGACTGTGAAATTATAGAAACATTACAACTATGGATATAAAATCTACACTACATTTTCATCTAAAATATTAGCTATTTCCTTTTGGTCAAAGTGGGCAGTACTATTGTATAGCCACTCTATACATTGCAGTGTGTTATTTCTTAACCTCCCAGCATCAATGAGGAATTGTAGTTATTTCAGGTTTTAGAAGCTATTTTCAATTCATGTTCAGCTTTAAACTTCATAATTATATGATTATTCTCACTGCTAGCTTTCCTAAGTGATGTTCTTAAGGTGGGTCAAAGTACCCATTATAAGCATTAAGTAATTTCTTTAGCATTCCATATAATTCATTTATATAGGTATTACATCATAGGTGTCAGTGTTTAAATGTCATATTGCATTTGGTGCAGATAATTTTATCAGTAGAAGTGATTAAGTGGAAGTCGATGTCAGAGGCACAGGTGGTGACTTTAGCAAATAGGCCCATTAGAGGAGGATTAGAGTGGAACGTATTTATATCATGAAGTAATCATGGGAGTTTTTCCTTTTGAGATGTCCAAAAATACAGTACTTAAAAAAGAAGCATTTTTGATTTCAAATAAAAAGGTCATTGATTTATTATCTGATTTAGTGGAGTAGATTGAGAAGGTGTTGTATATGTGAGGAGAGGATCAAGGATGTTTGAGCACTAGCTGGATGATTTAACTATTTGTACAAGGGAATTAGCATTTAAAATGTCAAGTAAGTGATGGTAATTCTGACTGTCGGCAGTTTACATCATCTAGTTTATTGATGCAGAGTTGAAGTCTTCTAGTATAGAAGTATTGAGATTAACTGGAATTTTGGCAAAGTTATATATATAGCTTTCATGCAAAAAACATGAAGGATGTTCTACACAGCTAAAAACATGAAGGATGTTCTATACTTAGCTATGTGATAGGCATTGGTCATGTTTAGACTGATTCAGACATCAAAGAATTTTGAGGGTTCTGAGTTATGGGGTGAAGGTGTTCTTGGCAAATATCGATGCATTCTCTCAGTTGCCAGTAGGCATGAAGGCATCACAAGCACAGGGAAAAGAGAGAGTGATTTTATGTCTTTATAACATGAATTTATTAACTAAAAATTATGAAAGGCTTAAAGTAGAAGGATAGCTTCATGCAAAAGCCATGATAAGAGAGGTACACATTGTCCTTGCAAAGCCAGAAGGCTCGCCAGTAATCAAGCCCCAAGCTGAATCATTCTGTATCATCCTAGAATGATACTCACTACATATTTCTTGTGTTTATTTATTCATTCATTCATTAGTTCATTCATTTATCAATTTGTTTGTTTATTTATTGCAGTTTAATAACTAGGTTAGTGAACTTGTTTTAGTCGCATCCCAGGACATATGTCACAACAAGATGGTTCTTCTATGAAACACTGATGTCCTGAAGATGATGAGCCAAAACAGATGAACATATTGCAAAAATACAAAAGGGAAAAAAAATCAGTTTTTGTTGTTTTTGCAGATGGAGGTCTACTTCAAAAGTGTGAAATTTAAATTGAAAAAAACAATAACAGCCAAAAATATACCAAAATAAACCATAAGAAATTTGAACTTGTGAAAGTTCGAAATTTAGAAGTAGACCCATATATGTATATACACACACACACACACACACACACACACACACACACACACACACACACACACACACACACACACACACACACACACACACACACACACACACACACACACACACACACACACACACACCATCTCCATAGTTAATGGTTGCTTGGTTGCATCAAATCAAGGAAAGAAGAAATCTACCAGAACAAATGAATCTTTTTTGCAGTGCACACTTAAAAATCACACCTGCAATGATGTACTATGAAAAACAGCATTCAGTGTTATGCCATTTGGATTTTTTTTTCTTTGTGCTCCAGATGCTTTAACAATTTCAGATCAGTCAGCTTTAGGGAAGCCAAGCAAGACTTATGCAGCAAACATAATCATGCTTTATGAGATAAAATGTAACAAAATAGGGACAACATAAACAGTAATCTGCTAATAGCAAATGATCAGACAAGTAAAATTTAATATAGAGCTAAAGTAAAAGCAATAAGACTGGAAACCAAATCTGCAAATATAGAATTAGTAGTTTTAGATTACTGTTTACAGAAAGAAACTACTGCAATTGCTACTGTCCAGAGCCCCTAAAACAGGGCACGACTATGAATTATTAAATTGTACTACTGCGCAAATCGAGTTCATCGCTGCAAAGCGACTTGTGATACTATGTTTTCATCTATGAAACCCAGTCAATATAGCAGTAAATGTTACCAGCCAAGGTAAAAGCAGAAAATCATACATAAAGTGTATAGAAAACCAAGTGTCTGATGAAACTTACAAGGATGCAAATGTAGTCCTCACAGTAAATCAGCAAAACCTGGGGGCTATTACATCTCTTTTTGTTATTCATTGGATTTGCTGATAATGTTTCTTATTAAAGATCAAAAAGATATTTTACAAAATCAATTTCATAAGAGTGCAGAGTAGTTCAGATTTGTCAGTGTGAAAATCAGCTACATTAATCAGAAAAACTTTTAAGTATATAACTTCTCTCAGCTTGTAGAGTCACAGAATATAGTGCAAAAAAATCTTCATATTAACTAATATTTAGACAGTCTTAAAACTACTAAGAGTCTTTTGGATATGATTTGTTCTGTCTTAAATTTGGAAACATTGCCTCTAAGAAAAATTCAAAGTGTGTACTGCTAGTAATGTTATATAACATAAATTAAATAATCGAGTGTATGTAAAATCTGCAGCATCAGACTAAGTGACATGATCGTTAATAGTTCTGGTACCATTAACATTTAAAATTAGGGGCATAGCTCAGCTTTCCTCTAACACTGACATTTGCTGCAAATTATGTTTATTTATTTG
This sequence comes from Protopterus annectens, assembly GCF_019279795.1. NCBI lineage: Eukaryota > Metazoa > Chordata > Ceratodontiformes > Protopteridae > Protopterus > Protopterus annectens. Next base: position 48,299,679 of record NC_056736.1, read on the forward strand.
TCAGCAATTCTATAAGTCATCTATATGTTGTCTTTACTATTTCTCATTCTGTCACTAGTCCTGTAACTTATCTAAAGTAGTCACATTAGTACTCTAATAGATCCACTTTTAAGTGTCTCAAATAGCCCCCTATTGAAGCCTGAAGAAAAAAAATAAAGACAGAACACTTAGAAGAGCCAATCTCTAACATTACTCAACTCTTTTAAACTGCTTTTTTCACAGGGGGCAAGTCCCCCTGCACCCCCCACACCCCTGAACTTCTATATACCAACTCAGAAATCACCATACCTTGGAGAAAGGAATATTCCAGGAAATGGCAATATTGGACTTGACATACTTAAGTCCACTTTTTTGGCCATTCAGTCTCTTTGTTTAGGGACTTTCTCTAGCAGCTCCCAATACTTCAAATTAGTTTCATCATTCAACATAATGTACTAGATGTCTGCTACATAATGTGTTTTCAGCACTGCTTAATTTCATTCATTTATTTCTTTTAAGTTCTTACAGAGACAGAGACTGACAGATCATTTCCAATATCAGCTCCTGTGTAGAAAGGCAAAGTCATGTTTAATTCATAGTAATGGCTTCCTCTACTAAAGTGCCAACTGGATGAAGAGCTACAAATCCCAGTCCAACTCAGTGAATCTCAATAAATTAGTTACTGTATTCCAAAATAATTCACTTCTGGTGCAGTTTATTTATGTGCCAACAGTGTACATGCAGTGATTCTTTTCTTTTATTTTCTTTTTGGAACATGTAGGCTCAGGGAGGGTGCTGGTGCGGTGCTTATAGTCTGCAAGCCCACTAAAAGACGGACTTAATTTTTTTTCATTAAGCTGGTTTCCCATCCAATTATGTTCAATGAGATGGCTCATCAAAGAGTTGAAATGTGACAAATCACTGTGCAAATATGTAATATTGTACTCCTGGAATTATTATTTATTTAATACATTTTTCTCATATATTGCTACTCTTTAGGTATGGCAACCTTTCTGCAACTTATGTTTTGTAATATGTACTAATCCTCTGATAGCAGAGATAATTGCTTTTATTTACTAAAATATATCATATGGGTGAAGTCACTCTCCCTTTATTTTATTTTCTTTCTGCTTTTGTAAGGCATTGTCTTCAAATCAAAAAGTCAATTAATCTGCAATACTTCACCTTGTCCAGTAAAACTGCCTTGCAATCAAAGTGGACATTAAAGAGTAAAACAATAGGGGATACCATTCTTGGATATAGACTCTCTAATGGCTAACAAGACACTGAAGATGGCAAAACATTTGGAAATGCATTGAATTATCAGGTCTGCAAAACTGGGAACACCAGCCCAGGCATAACATGATAGTTGACAAATGAGCATTTCAGTTTTTCTCTGTAATAAACTACCAATGACAGAAGAGTTTTTCTAAGAGTAGTTAAATCTAACAACCTCCTAATAAGCTATAGAGTTTCCATTGTTTACTTTTTATTGGCATATGTTGTAAAAAGTATGAAAGACAGAGACAGCACAAACACTGCAGCTTCAATCACAAGGAGACTACAAACTAGGGAAGAAAAAGCTCAGCAATACTGATTGCTCAACAGCCAACCCTCTGTGAAAGAAGAAACTTTAAAATCTAAGGCTTCTGGTTGCATTTTCCATAAAGGCAGACATGCACAGAGACAATGACAGGTTTCCATCAACAGATAAAGGAATAAGTTAACAAAATTGTGCTTGACCTACAGTGGATTTCATTTTCAAAAAATGTTAAAAGGATTCTGGATATCTGCCAATAGTCTTATTTAGTTGTCTTTTAAGCGATATAATGTTGACGTCTAAAGATTAGTTTCCCTGCAACAAATCCAAGAAAAAAGGGAAGACATTTCTGGACTGCTTTTAACCCTAAAGCTTCTGTCTGCTGCACTAAAACACCAGTTTATATTATTTCATTCTGGGCTCTGAGTCAATGTATTAATTTATATAACTATGCATCAGTTTCATTTATTTCCTGATGAACTGCATTCATACATTCTTTAAGTAAACATATGGGCAATTGATAAACATGTGAAAATGTTTTTATAAGACTACAGCACACAAGTGAAACAGTGTACAGGAGTAAGTCTGTTAAGATGTTACTGAATTGATATGTTTTGGCAAAAGTGCAGAATTTGATTCTCTCCGACTGCTCATACCTCTCAACCTCTTAGAACAAGACATCTGGACAAAGCCATATATAAAAGTGGGACAAAGGTCCAAAAATAGGCACATTTTTAAAATACTGCTCTTAGAAATCTAGAAAGGTGATAAAATAGCAGGCTTTGCATTAGCATGAGGGTATGAAGTCTGCAACTCAAATGCCTGTCATTATTTTCTAACGTCACGAACCAACTAGTAAACAAACCAAACTTCACCAAAACTAAATAGAAAGAAAGGCATACACCAAAAATACAAGACACGTGTTTAATTTAGTAAGCGCTTTCTTTCAATACAATTGAAAGAACTTCTTCAGACTTAAACTTCTTCGGTCCTAAATGATTTGCTACTAGTTTGCCAGAAAACTACAATTTTATGAAAAAAATGGACCAAAAATATAAGGCATAAATCTGGGCATTCTGTGAAACTCTGACCACATCCCCTGCCAGACAGGGTTTCTAAGTCACCCCTGAAAGTAGACATAAGATTAGCAAAAGTGTAAAGTAAAAAAAAAATGCATGCTTGATGTTTTTTAATTTTAGCTAATTACCAAACCTATTCTGATAAGGTTAGAAAGAGAGCAGAAAGCACTAGAGAACCATGTTTATATTCACATCAGCTTGCTTATTAAAAAACTACCCATATCTATATCTATATAATATCTAGATATGTATCTAGATCTAGATCTATATATATGAACTTTGGTTAAATCCCAGACATTTTACCATCATATCCCTATGCAAAGTTATAATACTCGCTCCTTATATTTAATTTTCATATCAGTCCATTACTTGCATATTTTATTGGAGTATGTAATCATGCTGACTTTAATTAATTCATTCCTGGAAGCAGTTAATAGCTATTCTAGTTAGTGCTATTCAAAGCTTTCAGCCTATATGGTTTTGACTGGGGCATGTGGAGGAAAGGAAGGTCAGAGGAAGTGAAGAGGCTCCATTATAGTAGCAATAAGCTGGACATTTTGTTACATCTCCTCAGCTTTTTCCAACATAAGCATTATGTTAATTATACTTTTTTGTTGACCATCATTAGGCCAAATAGTCTACAGCTGCAGTTTCAGACACTGGTGCATGCTTATTATTAAAGTTGTACTCCTGTAAAGGAAAGAGCAACTATAGTATTAGTTGTTCTTTCATTTTTTTTTCATTGCCATCACCCAGCTAATGGGGATTATTTCTATGTATAAACTACAGTGTGCTCTAAATGTGATATTTTCTTTTCTCAATAGCCTGCTTTTATTGCAAAGCATACTCTCTGCATTCTAATTCTGCTCCTTGAAACATTCTCCTGTTTAAATGCATGCATTTCTGCTCCATTTATCCCACTTTTTACACTACTTTTACACCCATAATCATTTTGGAGGCATCTACACCCAAATTTTTGTGTACTGTCTGATACGTTTAGATACAAAGCAGTACACAGACAATATTTTATATCAAATGTATGTTGACAGTTACCATTTTATACTGTCATTTTCTGCTTCTTTCTGACCAAATCTACTAAAGGATATAGTATGATAGCTTAGCTGGTAATGAGCTGTCTGTAATAACCTAGAATATATATCAAAAGTCTCCTAACTATTTCATAATCCTAGGCAAATTTGTTTACTAAATGCCTTGCATGCTGTATTCTATCAGCTGTGTAACCTATATCCCTCTCTGAAAACCAAGTTACAAATGCACATGTACACAGATACAGAGAATGACCTCTGTGTAGGCAGCATTCAAATCATACAACTTGAGGGATGATATTATGTCTCATTTGGAACTCAAACCCATGGAGACCTTCAGCATACTGTGCTGAGGTCACTGCCACTGTTTCTATAACAGTCTCTGGAAGAGACGTTTGGAGTTCTCCCTTAAGATTTGTATCCTTTTATCTAGGACAACACCCCCAAAAGCATGCTAACAGACTCCAACACGAATTACAAATAAACACAAACTGCACAGTGACACCAGCACAGAAAGCTGGAGATCTTGGATGGGAGTCGCACTGAGTGCTAATATTATTCTTTCCATGCATCTCAACTATACAAATTTTTGGCAGAATGTCAAGATTTTGCCTCATATACTTGGTACGTTTTTCATATAATTGTGGTTTTCTGGCAAATTAGAGGCAAATCGTTTAAGACTGAAGTTAGAAAATAATGACAGACATTTGAGTTTCAGACTTCATACCCTTCAAAAATTTCATGCTAATGCCAAACCTGTTATTCTATCAACTTTCTAAGTTTGTAAGAGCACTATTTAAAAATTGTCCCTATTTTTGGGCCTTTGTCTCACTTTTGTACATGGTTTTATCCGGGTTTCTTGTTTTAAGAGATTGAGAGGTACGATCCTTTCACTTTTTTCATTCTAACTCTAACTCTAATTCTAAGTAATCTGATGGCTTTCTCTATATTAGTGCATGTGTTTTGTATTCTGACCTGAATCTCCATGCTAGGGGGGTTACTAATTGAAAGAATAAGGATCTTAGTATGGAAAACTCATTACCTATCAGGCCAGAGTCTCTCGCTGGTCCAGTGGCACTGACACCAGCATACTAGCTAGAGGTGTTTTGTTTGAGTCCAAAATAATAGATACTGTTATCTTTCACATCTATAATTCTCAGAATTCAAGAAGTTCTCCTCCCTATGGACCAAATTTGGCTCAGACTGACTTTGGTTTTCAATTCATATAGCAAAATATGTCTTTAAGTTCTGATGCAAGCAATACATGTTCGTCAGAAGTGCCAGTGAAAAAGACAATTTTGTTAATGCATGCTTAAGATGGGTCTACTTTAAAATGTCGACATACCAGAACATTGACTTTCAAAACATCAACATGAAAACTCTAAAACTTCAAAATGCCAAACTCCCCGAATGTTGCAAGTTCACTCTGGGAAAGTAACCACTATACGACCATGGTGACCTCTGCTCTGTTCTCCACTGTGTGCGATCTTGGAGTTGGTATATTTAGTTGGGGGGTGCAGCCAGTAGCACGGGGGTTGTGGAGGGTGGTAGGTTTAGTTTGTTTCCATTTATATTGTAATCATTGGTGGCCCAGTGGTTAGTTTCCCGGAGTGAAATTTCGTTATGCTGGAAGGTTCGGTATTTTGAAGTTTCAGCATTCTTGTCTCGCCGATTTGAAATTTGACATTGTGGTAAGTCAACATTTTAAAGCAGACTCACTTGAAATACAGATTGAGTCAGTCTCTGACTTATGTCATTAAATATTTGGAATATTCATTGAAACCTATTGAAACAAAGGGAACAAATGACATATATATATATATATATATATATATATATATATATATATATATATATATGTATGTATATATATATATATATATATATATATATATATATATATACATACATATATATATATATATATATATATATATATATATATATATAGATACAGATAGATATATAAATATATCGATAAATTAAAATATAGATAGATAGATATATGATTGTCTTATGAAATATCAAATGCTCAAAAGAGCAAATCAAAGGACAGCAATCATTTTAGAGTGAATCTAAAATAATTGAAAAGCACAAAGATTAAAAGTAATGTTTTTGCAGGAGGCAAGCCCTATGCACCCCCCATGCCCCCTGCTAATTATATATACATACACTAACTCCAAGATTGCACAACTGTGGGTAAGGCAATTTCTTTTACCCTACTGCAATGCAGTCTCAAAATCCATTTATCTATTTATCTATCATTCTATATATATATATATATATATATATATATATATATATATATATATATATATATATATATATATATATATATATATATATATATATATATATATATATATATATATATATATATATATATATATATATATATATATATATATGTAAAGTAAGCTAGCACAGATGAGTCTGTAGCAGAGTTAATTTTTCCAGGCTAAGTGTAGAGGAATTTGTTAGTATTTCATTTTATACATGTCGGTACCATTTTTGATAATCTAAGTGATAAGTTTTATAATGGCTTTTCTTGCATTGCATATGAAGTTCTTATACTACATGTCTCAGCCTGCTCAGTAATTATACATGAACCTAGCTATCCATGGTCTAACATATCCTATTATTCAAGAAACAATAGGCATACCTGTTCTCTTACATGTAGCTCTTTCTCTTTAGCTGTCCTAGTTTTATAGTATTTGTTGGTATTGTTTTGCCTGTTTGTATATATCTATCTGTATCTATATATATCTATGGATCCCTATCACAACACCAACACGCCACAAACCCGACACTCAAAACAACAACACCAAAACACCGAAAACACACAAAACCGACAACTCACAAAACCGAACACCATAACACTGACACCCAAAACACCGACACACAAAACGTAAACTACACATAACACACAACTATACATGCACTAACCCTAACCCAAACCCTAACCCTAAGGTCCGACACTACCGCACACTTACCCTACCCGCACCCTAACCCTAACTCACTTAACCCGCCACTAAATCTACATTCCGTCACTATCGCACACTTACCCTACCCGCACCCTAACCCTAACTCACTTAACCCGCCACTACACCTAAAGTCCGTCACTACCACACACTCACCTTTCCCACACCCTAACCCTAAATCACACATTATCTCACTCTTACCTGTCTGCTCCCTAACGCTAAATCCCTCGCTATCGCACACTTACCTGTCCGCTCCCTAACGCTAAATCCCTCACTAGCACACACTTACCTGTCCGCTCCCTAATGCTAAATCCCTCACTAGCACACACTTACTTGTCCGCTCCCTAATGCTAAATCTCTCACTATAGCACACTTATCGACTTGCGCTCACATGTTGCCCATGTCGGTGTTTCGGCTGTCGGGATTTCACATTGTCGATCATCTGTCTCGTCGGTCTTCTCGTGTCGGTCTTCTTAGTGTCGGTGTTTCGGCATGTTGATGAAGTCAAGGGGACCCATATCTATCTATATATATCTTAGTCTACCTGTAGGAACACTTTTGTCATTTTTTTAGTAAGGCAAATGTAATGGAGCAAACAAAAATAATGATATATGGATGTAAGTTTTATTAATGAGGTCATGTTTATTATTTTAACTAGCCATCAGCCATTCACCAACAATGCACTAGAAAAGTTGCTGACCCTTAGAAGCATGTAAGCTGTCCAGATATACTAATAATAACATTAATACTCTTGCCTAGTTTTCTTTATAATTATATAATTTTGGAAATTATTCTAAATTATTTCTTGTACTTCTCAACTAAATTGTTCATCAGTGAGGGAATGGTGACATAGTTGTTGCTCTAGTTAATTATGTCTAGTAAAACATGTATGCAGTAAGATTAAAACCCTGACCAATAAGAACTCATACAGATATTCCTATATTAAAAATAAAAAAATTAGTTTAGCTGTTATGCAACACATTTGACTAGTGATACTTCAATGTACTGACTTAAGTTATTCCCGGGGATTCAATAAATTCCATTCAGCCTACAAGGAGTTTACATGCTTGTGCGATGAGCAGCAGCAATAATTGCATATGCATGCTGCTCATCACACTTACACAAATACAAGCAATGTTTTATGGCCCAAAATAGTGTTGCCAGCCAGAAAACTTTGCAGAGCATCACAAACACAGAAAGAGAATACATATATCCTTGCCTACTGGCAAACATGCTCTGTGGGATTGTGCAGGCAGATGTAGTGTTCACCAGGGGTGGAAATACTGCAGTAACTACAGTATTAGCATATTACAAATAAATGTATTCAGTGAAATATACACTGCAACATGTATTTGCAGACTGAAAAAAATATATATGTTGGGGTGATCAGCAAGGGCAAATACAATGCAACATAAATACACTAGCCAAGGAAAGTGTGCTGACTAAAATGGTTACAGACCTAAATGATAGGAATGAAGAAAGAGGAGCTGGCATGTACAATATGGCAATGTACCCAAAATAGAATATATCAAATTATGTACACTGCCCGGACAAGTCAGTAGCATAACATGAGGCACATATGTAGAAAGCACAATACATACTGCTATTTACACCTCCTGTGTGAGTATATGTATATCACCACACATGATAGTAAGATGTATATATATATATATATATATATATATATATATATATATATATATATATATGTCACACAAGGTTACATGTCAGTTAAGATGAATGGTTGTGATATAAACATCACTGGCATAATGACGGAGAGGGCGTCTAGCAATGATGGTAAATAGAATAGAAGGTATGTGCATGTTGTGAGGATCTTCTAATGACCTGCTTGAATATGACTGGAATATCAGCATACCTCACAACCAATCATGGAGACATAGCGTTAGACTCATGAACAACAGCTAGCAGAAGCAGGCATAATCAGAAACAACTGAAAAATAATAACAGCACTAATCTGCGACATTGCAAGAATATGTGAGTTTAATGTATCATAAATGTTCTGCAGGAACAGATGATCTGTAACTATAATAATTGCCAGTATTCTATAAAAGGAATTCACCAACCATTTTCCAAAAATAAACTCTCATCAGAGGAGTTAAATGGAACAGTGTTAAAAGTGGATTTGAATTCAGGCGCTATCCTGGCCATTTCAGAGGTCGGCATGACACAAAAGTCACAAACCACATGTCCGATAATCAAACCCATGCCTTCAATGTTGTTAGTAAAATCCATATACAAAGAAAGATGTTTCACAGGAGCATCTTCTACAACACCTTGAAGGGAAGTCTACACTGTAATTTCCTAATATGTATGCATACAAAATAATAGTTCTGTATGCCACACGATATGTGGGAGCTCACTGTGCCAAATGTAATACACTTGACTAAAGCATTACAGGCTGACACAACACTTACAAGCAACACATTACTCATAGGATCATAGGACATTACTAGGCTAATGGCCCGAGGGCCCTTACAAGCACAGCCAAATTTTACCCATGTTACCATGATCAGCAACTACTGTCCCTGTCCAAGAGGGACACAGGTGGAATTCCTAGGGTGAATTTACAGTTACCCATCCAATTGCCAGATTGTGTTTGAAGAGGGACAGTGAGGTGCTCTGTTATGACTGGATTCCCTACACACAGCTGTATACTGCATGCATCCACTACATTTAATAGCAATGTATCTACAATCAATGTTTGAATTAAGAACTGGTGTGGTATAATGAAATTTAAAGCAGTTTGTGAGACAGATAGCAATGCATCAACTATGCCCATCTGCACAGAAACTGCAGCAGTGCAAAGTGTAGTGTCAATGTGCAAGAAAGCTGTCACTGTGACAATTTGTTCACATACCAAACAATGCATGGAGCACACTCTAGAAGCACATGTCAAACCTCAAGACATGTGACACACAATCACTGTCCCCCTGACATTGCCAGTGAAAATGTTATACTTTCATGAAATCATGACATGCATGCATATATGTGTTCATGCAAAATATCAAGTGATCATACACATGTGATGCACTGTTACATCTGTGAGACTGTACAGTTACACTACAGCTGAACCCAAGTTACGAATGGAGTTCATAGGTTCTTAAGAGAATACTAGGCTAATGTTCCAAGATGTCATAAAAGCCTAGCCATATCTAACAGGAGTTTAACACTTTAAATATCTTTGTGATTTATATTATCTAAGACCAACTGCCACTATCCATGAGGGTCATGGACAAAACACCAGGATTACAATTGACATTAATCATCCATTGATGTAGGTTGCACTTGAATATAATCAGAAAAGAGTTTGCTTTACATGAATGGGAAGCTTTCAACATGATTTATCATGTCAGAGGCTAGGTTATCATCCTTTGAAAGAGTGGCCCTAGTGCAGTTTGCTTCACCAATGTGTGACATTTCCATCAGGGTTGGATTGGAGACTAATCTGTAGGTCAGACACAACTCTGCTCTTATTTGTCTGAAGGGGACAGTATACAGTGTTATGGGTTTCAGTCTTTCCGTGTAGGACTTCTCTAGTACACAGTGTATCTTCCTTGGTCAAAATCTCTGGAGTTGCTTTGGCTGATGCATGAGTTGAACTTGTAATTATATGCTTCCTGAGAGCTCAGGTAACGTACCACTGGGTGTACTCATTGTTATGTGCTGTCTGTACTGCAAATAGGTTGAGTATTTGATTTACAATATATATATATATATATATATATATATATATATATATATATATATATATATATATATATATATATATATATATATATATATACGTGTGTGTTTTGGACATTTAGTGTGTCTCCATGGCTCTGACATCATTCATTTCTGTGTGTAAATACTTTCTACAGCATATCAGTGCTGTTACTGGAGTCAGGGATTGTCCCCAATATGCAATCATCTGTAAAGTTGGTTGCACAAGGCTGTTTAACAATGTTTGTCTTGACTTCTGTGAATTACATACCAAGCAGGAATGGGTATAGTACAGAACTCTGTAGTAATGCATCAGTCACTGGCCTCTTGCTAGAGGTGAATTAAAATAGTTTGACATTATGTATGCTGATGGTGATCCATTCAGCTACCCACTTGGTGATGGGGTGGTTTATGGTCAGTTGGGACAGTTTCTCTGTATTGCTTGAGTGTGGAATTATGTTCTATCCCTTGGCCAGGTCAAGTTATGCAGGATACACATTTGTTCATCCACAGCCTTGGTGGCCTTCTAAAAGAAGTCTGCCAGGTTTAACAGACAACATCTAGTCTTAACAAATCAAAAGTTGTTTGGTTACACAGTTTGGAGATTACTAATGTTCATCTTGATAAGGTCCATGATGGTTCTTTCCATTGGTTTACAGATGAGGCTAGTCAGGCTTATGAGTCTATAATTACCTGGGTTGGGTGATTGCCCCCCCCCCCCCGTTCATACAGATGACTGTTGCTATTCACCATTGTGCCAGAAAATAGCCTGTCTAGATGCTGTGGTTAAGTAGGAATCCAACTGTGTCTGCTATGTCATGTTTTAATTTATTGATAAGGCAACATGGGATGTTGTCAGGGCTCATTCATGCCATGTTTTTTTAGCCTTAGAGAGTGCCAGCTGAGCTGCTTTTTTGAGAAAATATGCTGAATAATGTTTGCATGTATACTTTAGGTGGCAAGCACTGGGAACAGGGTGTAGAAGTTTGGTCCAAATCTGACAGCTAGCAGGTTGTCTATTGCTTCCGGGTGAGTATTTGTAGTGCTATCAACAACCATCTGTGCAAAGAGCTGTGTATTCCCCATAAGAGTTTGTAATGCCTTAAAAAAAGATTTGTGTAAACCCTCCAAATACAGCCTTGGGTATGCATTACATGACATGCAATGGAACTGTTAATATAGTCATACAGCTCTATCTATTTCATGGAATTGCATCACTTGCACATTGCTATATGTTTACCATTGGAAGGATGGGTTTGAGGGCTCCAATACCATATATGTGCATATCACATATGAGGTGAATGTGTCTCATGCAGAACTGTTAATGACACAAACACTGACAGTCACACAATGCTGCTGGCCAACACCTGAGTAATCTTGTGATCAGCAACCAAATTGGGCATACCATGAATTCATCACAGTTGCAAGTAAATCTGAAATGATTATATAATTGTGTATACCAGCATGACAGCATGTGGATGAAACAAGGCATATGTGCTCATGCAGTTAGTATGTTGTAATACTGCTATATGTCACATAACATTTCATGATGGTAGATATATACATGCATATGTGCCATACTGCAAGTGTCAATGTGATGGTTGAATGAAATATTTGTAGAATGTTAATGTACTCCAGTACAAGAACATATGTCTTATTAAGGCAGCAATATACATGGCATCATTCCATGGCAACAATCATCAGGAGGCATATTGCTATAGCTGGTATGGAAGGAACATGCAATCAAATTGCAGCAGTGGCCATCAGTACATTATGTCAAGTCTTAGACTGCAACACACTGCTGTAGAGCTAACACATATCCACACCTCAGCACAGTACATGTGGATGACAGTAACATTGATGTGTATTCTTCATAGGGTCATAGGACATTACAAGGATATTGGCTAACATCAGATAAAATCATAGTCATTATTCTAGCCAATAAATCAAACCAATATATCTATGTGAAGTAAGATAGTAGGGATAAGTGAATATGTGTGTATGTGTTTGATTGTATTACATACTGCGTCTGCCCACATGTGAGATGTGCACCACCCCAAAAAGAGTTAGAAATCACACATCCAGTTGTCTGCAGATGGCTTTAAGAGGGTCATGGAAGGGCTGTGCTTCATGATGTGTGTAAGTTTCTTTGAGATGGTGACATCATCCAGTTTTCTGCAGAAAGCATGTTATGTTGGCAGAGGGAAAATGGGATGTTAGATTCATAGGGCTATGTTAAAGGTTAT
>NC_056736.1:48317272-48382272 GCF_019279795.1 Protopterus annectens
GGGTAGCAATGCACCAACTGCTGGGGCAATGGTTTCTGATTTTGATGGCATGGGTAGTACATGGTCTTCAGAGGCAATACTGCCAATTTGTGTCCCAGATGTGCTGGGTGTTATTGGATCAGCCACTGGAGGGTTGTCAGACTGGGCCACAGTGGTTGGTCTACTTCCTTGTGCTGAAAATCATTTTGTTTGTTGGCAGAAAAGTATGACATCAGAACACTGTTTTCACTCATATAAAAAATAAAAAAGAAAGATAAGGGGGATATGAGACAAAAACAAAGAAAACAGATGATTAGATCCATTATATGTTTTATAAATTCTTTATTACATTTACATATACTTTTTTATTATATTAGCTATACGCTTTCAAAATCCAAAATAGGATTGTGAATTGTAACAAGTAATTATTGCAATATGCATATATTACATTAAAATATGCATATATTACATTATTATATATGCTTTTAAAAATAATACAGATTAAGTTAACAGCATAGCATTAAAGCCAGTTTTGACTGAATTAAAATTAAATAATGATATTTTTGTAATTAGAAAATATTTTTTATTTGTGGGAATTGAACCCACCAAATCAGAATACACTATTACACTTGCCTAATACAATTACGTAAAGCTACAAAAGAAAGCATACATGCTTGCTTTTAGAGTTAAGATCTGCATGCTTAAGTTGCTAGTGATGTATGGAAGGGCAATAATTTTAATACACTCATGTTCATTTGTATAGCATACATACCTCTTGCCTCTCTGAGTCTTTCTAATCATTCAACATGCGCCTCTCTTCAGTTTCCTGAGCAGCTGGAAAATAAAGAAGGAGACAAAAAGAGACATTAAAGCATTATGAAATCATTCTATGTTGCACAATTTATAAACAAAGGTAAGACATCTAAGTTCAAGGAAGTCATTGTTCCACTGTATTCTGCATTCATCAGACCTATCATTGAGTACAATGTCCCTTTGGTATGTACCTAAGCAGGCATATCCAACAACTGGAACACCCACAGGGGATCCTCACTAAAAGAATACAGAGTGCAAGTAAAATGCCCTATACAGACTGCCTCAAGGCCCTATCCATGTATTCTGTCTCCTATAGGCTTTTGAGAGGAGATCTATGCCTGGCATACAGGGCATTGTCAGACCCCACTCTAATGGGCCTTCTGCATATTCACAAAGCAAAAAGCACCAGAATTATCCATTCTAAAGACTTATACCTTGCCTGTGATATACATAGGACCTACTAGAGAGATAGGTATGTATCCCAGAGACTACCCCGTCTATGAAACAGGCTCCCCATCCATGTGAAGCAGAGTTCCTCCCTAACCCAATTCAAATGCAACTTGGACAATTGGATGGGAAAATGGAAATTCATCCCTGGTTTGGCACCTATGTCTGTAATGGACACAGGTAACCTGCAAATGGTTCTTCTTCCAGGCCCATGCTTACACTTATCAAGGGTATCATAACTTGTAAGAGATTTGAGGTGCATGACTAGGCTTAAGAAGGCCCTTGTGGTCGTTATCCTAGTAAACACCTATGAACCTATGAACCTATGCATACCATGATGGCTATCTACACCTTTCCAGTTCAGTTTAAGTCACTTTATCTGTATACTTACACAACTATGGGATGTCAGCAGTTCTAACTTCATGCAGCCACTGGTTGGTTTGTGCCAGCTTGTGCCATTTCAGGTTCTTATAATGATGCCTACATTACTCCCAAGTTAGTGGAATGCCAGTCACACTGAAAATAGCTATTGCTAGATTGTTCCAAGTCTCAGCCATATTCTGCGACTTTGTACATTCCCTCCTGCAACAGCCTACAGCTATAGTGCTTTATGAGGAGTGCAATGAATATTTTTGACTATTCCACACCTCATCTTTGAGCACTGAATTCCACACCTCATCTTTGAGCACTGAATTGGGCACCATCCTTCCCGGCTCCTGCCATGTCTGTACAGGTCCTCCAACAATAGTTAAAGTGTTTTACCACCAATGTGGGATATTGCATTTTACAGCCAGTGACCAAATCCATATACTTGCATTACTTTCAGAGTAGATTTTTGAGTTTGGGTTCTGACCCCACAATACATTCTATTTTACAGCAATGCTTGCACTATGGGAGGTGTGTAGATGACTGTCAGTAGAGTATGAAGTCCATCCTAGATCAGAAAATAAATTCTTAATTACAAAACCATAATTGTCATGCTATAGTAGTTACACATAGAATAGATATGATACCATGTGTATGCTCAGTCAACATGCTATACATACTTATTATGTATAATTATTTTGATATTGTTATTATATTAACAAAAAGTGTAGTGTGCTGGATTAGGCCCCTGACTTTCCTGTGTTCTGGCCCTGAATTTATACCTGTTGCCATAGGGATAGCTAGGCAGCAGGTGTATTTATTTCTTTTTAGTTATTACTATACACAGAGCTGACGGCCATACAATGCTGCTTAGCCTGTGTGCTCAGTGGAAGGCAAAGCAAGTGACAATGTTTCCTTTTTGCAAGTAACAACAATTGTTTTTTTCTGCCGAAGTGAGCCCTGTTTGGGCACAGTTGAGCATTGTGCAAAGGAGACAGGCAAAACTGAATATAAATTATTTTTGTTCATACTCGTTATAATTGTTCCTCAGTAAACAATACTGTGGAACTGAGACCATGGTTTATCTATCTTATGTATTTTTTATCTCAACATATTTACAAGTTGTGCTACACACACAATTGGTTCATAGGTGCAATTTCCATCCAGGGTGTTGTCAGCCTTGCAACACCACAACTATAATTTCTCTTCCTAAGGCAACTGACATTATACTTTAAATATTTATGCATTTCACCATATTTGTGCCAAGTCACATGCAATGCAAATGTTAATAAGAGAAAAAAAGTTAAACACATGTTGAACAATTACACAGCTCTCTATATGAACTATCAGAGTGAAGAAATTACAAAACACAGTTGGAGTGTATTCCCTTTTGCCACTTACACAACTTTATAACAACAATCATATCATGTGCATACAAGCAATTCTCATTTCCTCTACAGTATTAACAGGACATATACTTGTGCATTCTCAGCTAGTTGTACATGCTGGCTTACACATTTAGTGCAATGAGTGCTTGCACAACCATTTATAAATATGTTTGTACAAATGCAGCTCTGTTTTTTTTGTTTGTGTTGTGCTCTTTCTTCCCTTATCTCTGCTGTAATCCCAGACATACGGTCTGTAGTACATTTCATATAATTTTCCTTTAACTGTATGATTTAAATACATGACAGTGAAAAACAGTTTTCAGCAAAGGGAGGAGGCTTTGGCTATTAGTGCGCAAAAAAAAATAATACTAGATTTGTGGTGTTTTGTTTAAGTTAAAAGCTTGCTGAAGTTAGTTCCACACTTTGTAAGTGTATCCTCACTCAGACACCCACTATTCAGTGAAGGTTATCTGAATATCTGTTGTGTTTTCCTTCTCTCTCATACTAATCATTCACAGTTGCAAGCCATTATTACCTAATGGTGGTGTAGAAGCTACACTATGTTTACATCTGATACGCAAAGTCAAAAGTTTGGTATTCAGCAATTCTAATGGGTTCTCACTCCATTTGCATCTTCACAGTGCTCAGAGGCTGAACCTGCACTATAAACAGGTAGCCATGTAGCTAGGGAACTAGAAGGTGAGGAAACTTGTGTATTTGGACAAAACAGAAGTTTGTTATTCCTTTGTTGGAGATTTCTCATTATAGAAGGCTTATAATTTGGCTAGGGTATGCTTGTATTATTCAAATACATTCAAATGTTGAAAAATGTTACAAATGCATTTATATATCCAGTAGAAAATGGAACATTTATTTGTACACTTCTTATATGTAACTGTTAGCATGGGCATTTTTGGCAGGTATTTATATTTCTGAGATTGATAGGTTATACCTTCAGCACAACTATTATTTTTAAATTTTGATTTTACAATATTCTATGTTATTGGAGAGAAATGTAAGGTATGTGTCTTTGACACTGGTGTTATACTTCTGAGATAGCCCAGGGCATCCTCCATGGGAGTGGTGGGCAGAGTGAAAAGTAACTGCCATTCATAAATTGAAATTTTTATTGTAAATGTGTACACATCCTGATAATTGTGTGGAAAACATATATGCAATTAATTCTGTGGTGTTCCTTAGTTTGTACAAACCTTCACTTGTTTGTTGCTTTGGTGGTAAGGGAGCCATCTACCATTCTATGTTTCAAGAACAAAAATGTGTTTCTTGTGCTTTTCTGTTGACAATGTGTAGGTGTACTGATATTTTTGTTGGAAACATAATGCATTACTTATGTGATATTGCTTAGCTTGCTCAAACCTTGGTATGAGTGTGAGGGGGGAGGTAGGACAACCATATAACCTTCAGTATTACTAAATGAAAAGTGTGTTTCCAGAGCTTAATGTGGAAAATGTGTACTTAAGCAAGACATTAGTGACATGATATTTATGTGTTTTATGTCACATAGGATTATAGCCCCTAATCCTACAAATCCACGGAACCCCCCTTCCAGTGACTGTGATAATCCAGGCTTTAAGTCACCATGGAGCCTTTCTGCTCAAGAGAGGACATGAGGATATGGCTGCCAGAAAGAGGATTTGGAACCAGTAAGTCAACAATGTCAGCACAGTAGGAGGTCACAGCAGGATTATAATCAGGTGTGTCATCAGGCTATTGATATGATTTCATCAGCCTGGAGGAGACCAGCTGCAGTTTCCCAAGAACAGTTGGCTACAGGGGTTGGTCCTGCTACCAAATGAGGAGTTCCTGTCCACTGCCCGAGATCCAAACAGCTCAGTGGTAACTATGCACTGTGTGCTTGATGTCAGTACTGATGTAGCTGGGAGGACAAGTGTGTGCTGGGAGCAGCTTCCAGATAAGCTTACATATGGCAACTTTTATATTTACTTGTATAATAAAATATACAATTTGACTAATATTTCCTGTGATTTTTTTTCTGTGCCTATTGATAAGTAAATAGAGCTATACAAGAGAGTTTTTTCAGTACAAATGAGTGTGGGTGGACATCTCAGCCATGTTTCAGTTTCAGCAATTTCATATGGGACATATAGGTGATTGTGTATTCACTCCCTGTGTTATTCTCCTTGTGATGGTTAATCGCCATCCTTTCCTTGCTTCATTTCTTGCAGTACCTTCCTCTATGCAAAGTGAAGGCATCTGCATATGGTAAGCAAATGGTTATTAATAACCATTCTTTAGATATACAATTATTTGTATGTGTGAGTGGGGGGGGGTAGTGAGTGTCTGTATTGCTGTACCATCTGCAATTACTTTGTTATCATATAAGTTAGTTTAATATTTAGTGTATTAGTCATTTCATCCTTGCGTTGGATGTCTAATACCACAGATGATCCTGACAGTGGAAATGTAGGACTCCTATGACCAGATTTTGGAGTATCGGTAGGCTCTGATGATGATGGTGGCCAAACAGAGGCAAGTTGGGGGGGGGGTCCAGAGGTAGAATCTGACACCGAAGCTGTGACTCATCCATCCCCTGTTTTCCCTTTAGACACAGTCAATATACCTATGCATACTCATGCCACTGAGCCCTCAAGTGTTGAACAGGTAGAGGGTGACACACTTGATTAGGGAAATGTGGATACTGTGGCTTCAGTGGTTGACTGTGTCTGTATCCAAAGTGTGGGCAAGGTGCCATGCAGGATGGTTGATCAAGATGCTTGTAGGAGCCTTGTTGTCCAATCTCCACCTGATCCTGGAGTGTCATTATGTGCCACTTCAAGTTTGTTTAAGGCTGTCATGGAGGCACAGGCACATTCCACATCCTCTGAGGACATGCAGAGGGTTCTAGGTGTTGCACAGGCTGATATGTGTGACTGCCTCTGCCATCTGGCTGATTCAATGGATTGGATGAATGATGTGATGGAACAGGCAGTGTCTGAGATGGAACATCTGCTTGGAGGGAAACAGCGTCCACATGGCCATAGGTCCATAACATCATCTGTTGTTAGCAAATGTGGGCGTCCACAATCTCACTCCTATAATGACACTACTTCCACTGCTCCATCGGTTATTGAGGTGAACACCCAGATATAGTAGGACACAGAGTCGTGGTCCTGGTCATAGTCATGAGGAGAGTTCATCCAGCAGGCATCACTAACATTTGTGTAGCAGCAGCACATCTGAGCATGGGCATGGATGTGCCAGAGCAATTCCTGACAGAGCCAAATGTCACAGTTGGGAGTGATGACGACGAACTGATACCTCTACAATGCATGGCTCGCACCTGTCCAACATGCTGGGCACAGAGCTAGCACAGAACTTGGTTGTGTTCATACAGACACACATTTCACATTGAGTGCCCATACAGAGACACACACATAACAGGTACATGAAGCATTCACGATGTTTGCATGTCATTCTGTATCAGTGGCCATTTGATAATTATCTACATTTCTGCCTGCCTGTCTCTATTACTTACAAGCACTCACTACCTTTTGTGTCAGCCTAGTCCTTCTGCCCCCCCTACACCACACACACACACACACACACACACACACACACACACACACACACACACACACACACACACACACACACACACACACACACACACACACACACACACACACACACACACACACACACACAAAACACCCTATGCAAATGATGATAATTGTGCCATATCCTTGTTTCTATCTTTTGGATTCATGGATACACACATCTTTTATCAGATGCACAGGATGCATAGCTAACTGAGTACATAGTATATAAGTGTTGGTGATGCTATTTTGAGACTTTTACTGTTTTCTTACAGCCTTTTTACTGCTGTGATTACTACTTGAAATTGTTGATATGTTAGCGAGGCTTATTGCTCCAGTTTTGAGAATGTAGGGATAAGTAGACTTTGCACTGTTTTTTGTATTTTGTGTATTTTTGATGCATGAGGTCTGTTAGCTGATAAACATCAGAAATCTTTTGACATAAGTCAGTCCTGTCATTGATGGATGACTCACACACATTCTACATGGGTACGTTTTCAAGTAACAGCATGCAAGTATCTGCCATTCAATTGCATTCTTGCCCATTTATTTCCCTGTTCCAGGCTCAACACTTACCTTGACTGTCCTGCAGTTGCAACTGTTGTGATTTGGGACTTATTGTGTCTGATGCTATCAGTAGACAGCCATTACATGTCTAAGCCAAGGTTGTGAATGTTGCTGGCATCAATTTTACTATATGCATGTGCACAGGATGAAAGTTGTACTACTCAGATAGTCAGCATGTGTGCTATCTGTTGTCTCTTGGCCAGGGAGAGGGCTTATTCTGAATGCTTATGTCTACCTACATCTACAGTGGCTGGTGGTTCCTCCTCTGAGTCCTCAACTGTGTGTGGCTTTGGTGACTTTTCCAGTTGTGGTGGAATGCGTGCTCCTTCCCCTCAGTGTTCCTGTTGCAGCTGTTTTCTCAGGATAATACTGCATAGGATAGCACAGACAGTGAAAATTTTAGAACAAATAATGGGACCGCACTGCAACCCCCCCCCCCCATGTGTGTAGGCACTGAATCCATGATTTCATCAGCCCAAACACATGCTCTATGATATTTCTTGTTTGAAAATGTGCCTCATAATTGCATTCCTCCATGGGTGTATGTGTGTTTCTGATGGGCATCATCATCTTTGGTTTGACTACATCCCCTGCACCCCCTGTTGAATGGCCTTGTGGGATATCCCCCATGGAAAACCTCTGTTAAAGCTGTGAGTTGTGCCAGATATAGGAGTTGGGGTAACTGCCAGGGTTGCCAGCACACACATTCAGGATGATTCCCTTAGCATCACACAAGAACTAGCAGTTAATGGATTGGAAGCCTTTTCTGTTTATGTAGACCTTTACCTGTTTCCTGGGCACCCAAGATTTAAGGGAAGTGTGCTATTGGGTACAAATATTACATAGTTGTAGCTCTGGGCTCGGCAATATGGGAAAATATATATACATAGTCACTGGCATGCTGTAGCATAGCATTTAGGAATTGATTAGGATCCTGGATGCTGATGCCTTTGACACCCCTATCATGTCCCTTATTGGACTCTGAAAGATTCTTGTAGTTAACATTCTGAGTGCTAAACATACCTTAGTCTCCATAGGTATTGGTTCCCCTCAGTTTGCCCTTGTTCTCAGTTAAGGAAGACAGAGGTTGTAGAGTTCCTGCTGTATGTCTCTATCCATCCTGTAGTGCTCTCCAATTTCCACCTCATGCAGAGCATGAAAACTAAATGGGATCTAAACACCTTTCTCCTTCTTGTCCAAGGTCTATTTACAGCAGCAGCAGCATAGAGCTGAGCCTGTTGCGCATACACATGCAGAACAGCAGCAGCAGCCCCTAACATTCTTTCCATGTAGTGAAGCATCCATGGCTATATTCCAATAGGTTTTGACATTCAAGGTCACTTCACTAAGTGTACACAATTGCTTTATGGCTTGCTGATTAGCTCTGCCATCTTGGATTGGTTGATTAGCATACAATTCAGCTGCCTATGCTGTAATTGGAATGCCACAATGCTTACCATGACTGTGTGGCTTTACAAACTGCATAGAGCCACCTGTTGAATACAAATCGGCACACTATTGTTGAAACTTGCACATAGCTTTAACGAGCCGTGTAGGGTTTATTGAATCCAGCCCATTGTTTAATTATCTTTTAACTCTACAAATTATTTATGCCTACCCCATTACTACTAAAGTAGAGCATGGATCTTCATTCTAGTCATTAAAAAAGTTTTATCTGAAAGGATGAGGTGAAAATGAAGTTTTTTATTAGGGAGATTTACTTTTTGAAGATGGAACAGTGTTGTCATACCTGTTGCATCATTGCTGGCCAATAAAGGTTTATACTGTTTTTGTAATAGGCAATTTCTTCTTCCACAAACTAAGACTTAGGGTGTTCTCATGCTAACATATAATTTCGCAGCTGATTTGGAATAAATTATATGTGTTCCTTAGCTTCTGGGCCATTCCACTTATAATGTAAGTGCTTATTGACATTCAGGCCTTGAAATTTCCAGTTATCCTCTGGCATCTACCAATATGTGTTTACTTTGCTGCTGTAAAAAAAAGAAGTCAAACAATATATATGATTGTAATATACAGCTCAGTGTTTATTTAGTTATTTATATTTTGGCCTTCTTTATAGATGCACTTATTATATATATATATATATATATATATATATATATATATATATACAAACACACACACACACACACACACACACACACACACACACACACACACACACACACACACACACACACACACACACACACACACACACACACACACACACACACACACACACACACACACACACACACACATATATATTTTAGCATTTTTTATTTGGCAGCCTGGTAAGTATTCTGGTCTTGACATCGTACTTAGCCATGATACAGACAAAGTCACAAACTGAAAATAATATACCATCTAAAACTCTACACAAAGCAAAGTGTACACAGTGTATAAGTACAATGGCATACTATTGCAGTGTACATTTTCTGTTGTGACGGTTTGTATTGGGAGCTTTATTTGAAGCTCTCGAATAAAAGGACTGAGTGGCAAGCTCCGTATTTTGCAGCTGACTTACTGGTTGTTACTTGTGACAGAGTACAAAACAATGATTTACATTCATAGCTTTGCATTTATATTGAAAATTAAATTATTAATACTTTTGTCAATAAGAACAGAAACAGAAAATATACTCATGATAGCTCTATGGCATAGATGGGGGTACCCGTTACTAGATGCCCCAAGTTCTATTAGTGCTTAGGCACTGGAGGAGCCAGGAGGGAAGGGGTGACAATAAGGGTGAGCCTTCAGCTTGCCCAGTCCAGGAGATAGGGTGGGGTTTCAGTTTATGATCAAGCAATACCCTTGAAGTATTGTAATCAGCTAGTCAATGAATTCAGCATAACAGGGAAGTCGAGAAATAAATGCCATTGTATGCTGTGATACACATGACATAAACCAGCCCTGCCCAGTTAGGGCATGATCAAAAAAATCCATGACATGCTAAACTAGCTTATGTAATAGTGCTGTGTTTTCTGCTCCACATTCCCCTTTCCATCCTGGAAATAAATGCTACAGACTCCTTCCCAGGACAAAAGTACTATGGACATTTACAGTGGGTATAGTTGATACAACAGCAATAAGCTGATGGTTGTCTGTTTCCATATGTGAAGAGTAGAAAAAAAGGAAAAAATGATGATATAGAATAATGGCTGTGAAACATAGCTGTAAAAGACTAAGAAAAATAATAGAACAATAGAAATATAACAGTGTAGTCAGGTCTTAGGTGCTAATTTTAACACAATAGGTTCAGGAATAGAGTGGGATAGTCTTAGACAAAATTGTCATCAGTCATTGCCCTTACACTGCTTACAAAAAGATAAAGTCATTTTGTAATTGTGCATATTTGTTCTGAATTTTATGAAGGTATTGATGTTCTGATACGAAAGAGAATAGAATTCTTGACTGTTGTCTTCTTCTTTTTAAAGGATGTTCTCCTAAATAGCAGATGAAAGGGAGATCTCTTGAAGGTTACAGTGTCTATGTCATATGACATGAGTGGCTGTAATCTATGCATGCTGTAATCTATGCACTATGTCATATGACAGGAGAGACTGTAATCTATGCATGGCAGACAAGCTATCACCTGGGAGCATCTAATGTGAAAAGCTTGAGAAACAAGACGAAGAAGGTGCCATGATGAAGTCCTTGGCACTCTTGCATACAAATTTGGTGAAAGACAAAACACATTTCATACTGCATATTTCAATTATGCTCTTTCCACATGAAAACAGTTTTTGAAACACACACAGTCACAATCTTGGAATGATCCCAGAAGTATAGTCAAAGTATTGTCAAAACAGCACATTGTGAAAATTCACATAAAGTAATTTCAGAATGAGAGATATAGTTTAGGTAAACCTAAAACCTATGACCACGGCTAAAACTGAATTAACATTCTTTGATTCTGCATAGCTGATAAAGATCTTTAAAAGAAATGACAATAAAATATTAATAGTGCTTTTGGTTCCTTTAAAAAAAGTAGTTTGACAGTTACAATGCCATTCTGATTCTGTTTTCTGTTTCAGGAAATACTCAGTTTATTGCAATAATTTATCTTGGACTAAATGTTTTATTTTAACTTTGATGGCATGTACTAGAAGCTGAAAGTTAAGTACACCAGAAGAAATACATTTTGGCCTTCTTAAGAAGAGATGTTGGCAAAATGTTCATATTCAAACAGTTACTCAGAGAGACTGATAATCTATTGCCTAAGTGTCTGTGGCTACTAAAATATTACACAGTCTGGGAGAACTGGAAACACTGAAAGCAAATAAGAACTTTGATATATGTTGCCCATAAAAATGCTGGGAGAGTGCACCTCTTGGCCAATGATAAAACACTTATAATCCTGAGAAAGGGAGATACTGCCAGCGTAGCAATCTGGAATTTAGATTTAGAATTTGTTTGGTGAGTGAGGAGGGTAGGGTTGCTTGCTTAATACTTATTTATAGCTTTTCAAGTTGAAAACTGCTGTACCTGGCTGTTTTAACATTATCTAATTACTGACTTTTAATTGTTTCTATGTAGATGTGTTTTATTGGTTAATTAGTTAATAGGAAGGTACAGGGTGAATACTTAATGCTGCAAACTTTTTGCTTTCTTTGACTGAAGAAGTCTGGCTATGTAGCCAGACAAAAAGTGCTTACATTACTGTTTTGTTTTTTTTTTTTTTTGGTTTTGCATTAAAGAGTTTCTTGATTTTGGTCCTAAAGTGCTCATTGCCTCTGTTTCCAGCAGTGCCTTTTTACCTAGTTTGTCAGTTCATTGTTTTTGAGAGTTGACATTAGCTCTTTTGCCTGTTTGGTTGTCTTACCAGTCTGTGTTACTTACTGAAAATTTTCATGCAAGTGCCATCATATTGACATCTTCTTGTGCACATTGCAGTAAACTGTTGGTATTTAGCAAGTGCCCTAACATGGTGTTGCATGGTGATCTGACATAAAGATATGTAGCATCACTTAGGTCTAGCTCTGCAATTGTGCTAATGAGGCAGTCCAGTGGAGAGAAATATTCTAATTCGGCATGTACTCTTATCTCCTCTTGATCCACCTCCAGGAATGCATATACACACAGAGCAATTCAGGAAATTCCTTGACTGCATAGATCAGCAGAGACAGTCCTACCACTTTGTGGTAATGAACTATGCCAAAAGATCATGTGCAACTACCAACTACATCCATTCTATGGGGATTAGGGATGGGAGAGCCACCAGTCACCAGGTATTACTCAACAGTAAAGTGCATTAATGGCACTGACTTGGATAAGCATCACTGAGGTGGGGGGAATCACTCTCCACCATGGATTATACTACTTCTAAAAGCAATAACAGTACTGACTTCAGGACAGAGATTGAGGGTTTGTGGAGCACACCAGAAAGCAGAGATTTCACCATTAAGTAGCATAACTACATGTACAGCAGTATGGGGATTGTGGATGGGGGTAAACAGCAAAGAGTCTACAAATGTACTATAACAGCACATGATGTCTTACAGTGATTATGGGTAGGGGGACGCACTAGCCACCAGAGCAACTACACGTGTGCCATAATGGTATGTAGACTATTATGGTGATTGAGGGCATAGAGGGACACATTAGCCACCAAGGCACATTAGACATATGCCATAATGGCATTTCAGGTATGACAAGGATTGAGGAGTACAGGAAAACATGGGATGGCTGACAAGTCATAGACAAGTACAGTACTGCAGTGTGTGTGTGTGTGTGTGTGTGTGTGTGTGTGTGTGTGTGTGTGTGTGTGTGTCTTTTGTGCACTTGAAAGATGGGGGGTGCCGGTGACTACACAAGCAGCAGTTTACTACTGCAATGTGAAGAATAGCAATTATCTGCACTTTATAGCAGTAACTGCAATCCACAGACATGTAAATTAGCTAATAATGAGGTCTTTCCTGTTTCAGGCTGACATGACTCTGAATCGCATAATACCACATTGAGTGCAGAGCAATTTGTGTGAACTATACATCTCAAGCTAGGCGATTTAATGAATTTCTGAGACTATGTCATGAGTAACAGACAGATATCTTGGATTAATTTGTAGGTAACACAGTCGAATGGCAAGAAAAGATCCTGTTAATGGTACCTTATATAGTCATATATTACAGTAAAGTAACATAATATTATTCGGCTTCATCACCCCTGTTAGTTCCTTTATTTTAATTTTCACTTCAGAAATGATCTCTAATTTTTGCATTTGTTTATTGTGTCTTGTACATAAAATTATATAGAGTAATGGCGAGTGTGGAAGAGATGTGAAGAAGAGAGCACAGGCAGGGTGGAGTGGGTGGAGGAGTGTCAGGAGTGATTTGTGACAGACGAGCACCAGTAAGAGTGAAAGGGAAGGCCTACAAGAGAGTAGTGAGACCAGCTATGTTATATGGGTTGGAGATGGTGGTAATGAAGAAAAGGCAGGAGTCAGAGCTGGCGGCTGCAGAGTTGACGATGTTAGGATATTCACTGCGTATGATGAGGATGGACAGGATTAGAAATGAGTATATTAGAGGGTCAGCTCAGGTTGGACAGTTTGGAGACAAAGCCAGAGAAGTGAGATTGCATTGGTTTGGGCATGTGCTGAGGAGGGATGCTGGGTATATTGAGAGAAGGATGCTAAGGATGGAGCTGCCATGTAAGAGGAAAAGAGGAAGGCCTAAGAAGATAAGGTTTATGAATGTGGTGAGAGAGGATATGCAGGTGGTTGGTGTGACACAGAAAGATACAGAGGACAGGAAGAAATGGAAACAGATGATCCACTGTGGTAACCCCTAAAGGGAGCAGCCGAAAAATGTTTTATATATGTATATATATGTATATATATATATATATATATATATATATATATATATATATATATATATATGTGTGTGTGTGTGTGTGTGTGTATGTGTGTGTGTGTGTGTGTGTGTGTGTGTGTGTGTGTGTGTGTGTGTGTGTGTATGTGTGTATATATATATATATATATATATATATATATATATATATATATATATATATATGGACCCAATGAAATTACATTTCTCAGAAATGTAATTGGGCGACCCCTATTTCCCAAAGCTGCATTTTTTTCAAAAATGCAGTTTTGCGACAAATCAACTTAGCAAACAGCAATGGAGGTTGTTGCTTGGATGCAGCACAGTGGGGATAAGGAAATATTCCCTTTTCCCCACTGTAGTGCGATCTCAGAGTGAGAATATATATAAGTAGCGAGGGTGTGGGGGCTGCAGGGGGGTTTAACCCCTGCATACATGTTGTTAGTGTTGTGTTGTGGGGGGGGTTTGTTTGTTTTTGTTTAGTTAATTTTTCGTGAAATTGCATTTTTGAAAAAATGCAGTTTTGGGAAATAGAGGTCACCTGATTACGTCTCGGAGAAACCCATAATATATATATATATATATATATATATATATATATATATATATATATATATATAAATGTGTGTGTGTGTGTGTGTGTGTGTGTGTGTGTATTGAATATTTTATGATGTTTATTCATTTGTCTGAGAAACTATAGTTCATTTATATATTATTGTGATGTGTTTATAACAATGCTATAACTTAAGTTATTTTGATGAGTTCTCTATTTTGAGAATGTAGTCATTTTAAGTGCTTTTATTATTTATTTATGTATTTATTGATATTTGTTGACTGTGAAAGTCCACTTGGTCAAATAACCCATTTTCAGTGGAGGCCTGGGGAGAAAAGCTCCACAAATAATACAGATTTAACAAGATAACACAGAGGCTACATATGTTACAGGAACAATTCAATTTTAAAGAGAATTACAAATTTGACAATGCCAGTATGCAAAAGTTACATATGTGCAGGACAAATTCAGCTGTTTTGAGTTAAAAGGAAAACATTTTGGACAGTGTACTTTACTACAGAGAATTTGTCTAATAAATGCAGAGACATATTATAGTAGATTTCTAGGATACATTAAGTTATGCAGAGATTTGACTACCATTCAGTATGTGGTTTGCTATATGATATCTCACTTTTGATAAGTAAGAAAAAAGCAAAATTAAGGTGGTTTATTGATTTTGCAGGTGCAATGCTGGTTATCTAGACAGTGGCTTTTTAATGCTGATTTAAAGGTTTTAAACACTCAATCTGAGTGTTTTGGGATTGTAGGGAATTCCAAAGTTTAGCCATGCAATGGAAGTATAGACTTTGTCCAGCTTTTCTTTTAAATGTTTGCATTTTTGCTTGCATTGTTCATATTTACACAACTTATACTTTATTTTCGCTCTGATCTTTAATGCATTTTTATGTTTTTAAAATGTTTGTGTTTATTTATGTGTTGGTTCACTTACAAAAAAAAAAAGCTTTCATTAGGTGGATAAATGCAATGATCTTGGGAATTCAGTGAAGCACATGGCAATATAAACAAAAATAGCAATGACACACGACTGAGGATTCAGAAAGTCACGTATCCAAGATCAAGGCCAAGCCAACACTTTTTACATTGCATGTATGACAAGCCTCAAAGCTTATTTAACATGTATGTGGCCAGGTCATTTCAGGTGAAGAGCACCTCCTCATCGTACCACAGCACAGACCTGTGGCTGAAATAAAATATGAGCAGCCTAGATAAACATTGAATGTGCACAGGATCCTGTGGTTGTCATGCGAGTCCACTCAAACAGATGGGAAAATAATGTTGGCACTGCTGATATAATGTACAGCAGTATATATCCAGAGAAATGTATCGTGAAAAGGAAAATGTCATAGATGGCTAAGGATGAAGTACAGGTTTCAATGTAGCAACAGAAATAACAGAGTTGGACAGAAGTGTACAAAGGAAGCTGTCCACTAAAGCAGGGCTTCAAAGCACAATGGGAAGGTGGCATGACAATGCCTGAATGTAGAACTATGTGAAACCTAGACAGGACAGGTAGAATGCAGTAAAGTAGCATGATGATGATTCCCAACATCAGAGTGTGGGCAGTGGACCTGTCCTATAATGTGAATGTCATTAAGAAAGGAAAATATGATACTCATAGGGCAGTTGACCCATCAAGTTGGCCCACGTGCATGTATTTCCTTGATTTACTTACAAGGGGAGACATTGAAGCAGTAAGACTAAAAGGGCTCATAAAATACACATCAGAGAAATTTAGTTCATTTGCAATCTGATAGCAACAAAAGAAAGACAAGCTTGTCTTACTCATATTCCCTATACTAGAGCATAAGCAACTGGAGCTTTTGAAGCAGTTGTAATAAAATAAGCCATAAAATACACCTATAAGGGAAACATAGCACATTTGTAGACTGCATATCAAGCATTATTAAACACCATACAACCTCCAGGGTGTTTGAATCCTGCACCCAGTGCATTTGCGCAGTACAAATCATTACATAAGTACATTGAACTATTGAAGCAGTTAGAATAATAATGCCATGTTTACTGTATTGTTTTGATGCACAACAACCTTTAGCTCACTCATGGCAATATTTGCAGTGCATGGCAAGGATTGGACTTCACTTCCGCCATTGGACAAAAAGTGCTGTGTGCCATTACTTATATATACATTGACATTTCCCCCAGTAATCCTTTTAGCAATGTATGAACATAGAAAGATTATTTTATTTTATAAGTTCTTCGTTGTGTCTATTTTTGTCCAGATTGTGCACTGGAAATGGGAGCATAGATCAGAGGTGGATAGGAGAAGCAAACAAAAGCAAAAACACAAAGTAAGCAAATAAGGAATAAGTGGGATGGTGGTTGGTTAGGAGCATACTTCACAACAACTTAGCTTACCAAAACATGAGAATTCCAACAGCAGCTATATCTAATATAACTTCAATCCTCAATAACTTGCTCAGAAAACTACATTTTTTATGAAGAACAATTACAGCCAATCGGGTGTATCTTACATTTTTTATAGAGATGGGTAAGCTGGGAAGGAAGTCAGGGAAGTAAGTGGGTGATAAAAGGGAAAGGTTAGTTAACAAAGAAATACAGACATGACTGGCAGGGTGAGGGATAAATTAATAAAGGAGAGGGAACACAATGAAGAAAGATACCTCAGACCAACAGAGGAAAGACAAGGGAAAATTGTGCAATACACAAGTGATAAGCATAGACACGGAAACGATTGGAACACTAGGTTGAGGGATGGTATAGGGATCAATCTCCACAAAATGATGTGCACCAATGGGCAACTCATTTCCATGATGGATGACAAACTACTAAAATATAAGCACAGTAGTATTATACTTCCAAACACCCAGACCCTGCGTGTAAAAATGGGAAAAGGGGTTTTGTATGGATGGATTATACTTCCAAAGACTCTTTAAGGTAATCCATCCCAGTCCACTATCCCTCTGTCTGCTGCTGGAAAATGTGTGCTGTACAGTGACTCCATCTTCAGCTGGTTAATAACGGGATGAAACTTCTATCAGTCCTATTCTGCTATATACACCTCGGTCTGTTAATTTCCAAGATATTGATAGGTGTACTCGTCACACAAATGGAGCAATTCAGAAACAGTAATGAGATGAGCCTTAACTAGTATAATGGAGTACATCTGCACAATACATATGACTCAAAAAGCACATACCCCCATTGTGTTACTGAAGAAAAATGCTGTGAAAGTAGTTTGAATCCTGCAAGCAAATTTTGTTAAAAGGTTTCATTCCAAGTCAGATGCCTGCTTGTATGAGGTAAGTGCTATTGTTTACTAAATTATTTTAGTTGCAGAATGTTAGCTTTGACTGTTTCTAGACCCTAATGTCTGTGATGGATATCAGTATGTCAATATTTTTAATGATTTGTTGGTCAAAACTATCTTTGAAGGTATATTGCAAGTGTACTGGATGTAGTAGACTGCAAGGCTTTTATGCTGGATGGGAGACACTCCCTCAACCAGACTTATATTCTGAATAATGTCCATTACTATTTTACCATTATATGAATTGCACGTACATAGTTAGCCACAGCCTCAGCTAAATTAGTATTTTAATGGTCAAGGCTGTTGTTTACTTTCAATTTTGTAATTCTTTTGTGGGGGAATATATGTTCAGTATACATATGATGCCTGACATTTCTTTAAAGATTGTAGGTGGATATAACTGTCAGGCACAAACTGAGCTTAGAATATGGCTGAGGAGGGCAAGACTATTGTGCAAATGTTGTTTTTTTTGTTTGTTTTTTTATGGCCATGCAATAGCAAGGCTATTATGTCCCCTGTTTTCCATGCCAATAGAGCTATGCCTAAAATCAGGGTCATAAAAAAAACTGCAGAATCTGGAGGCCCATCCATATCCACCTGCAAGTCCAAATTTATGGATGTGGAAAATTAGGTGGTACTGCAGGGCTTCACTGTCCATGTCTAATAGCTCCTTAGCTGTACACGCTGCTGACCAGCCTTTTCATGACTATGATTGGTCTGAAATGGTCAGTGAGGTTAATGTGATGGGCAGTCAGGACCACATCTATGGCATTCTTTGTTATAGGGCCATAGATGTAATATATGCTGCCACCCACTGTACAGTCACCATTGCATGGGAAAGGATGGTAGCTGGTGGTGGTCCATCAGACTGAGTCACCTTTGACAGAGACAGATGAGGTCCTGTCCTCACTAAAAAGGCAGCAACACCTTCAGGGAGTCCCACAGTGCAGTTCTAACTGTTAGGACAGAATTGGACAGGGCCCAAGAGAGTTTCAACAGCAGATGCTCCGGATATGTAGTCTTACTTCATATTATCAGGAGTTGCAGGTCCTTCTTAACATGTAATCAGTGTGATGTTAATTTAATCTGACTGACTTATTGTATATAGGTACTTAGGTGATCCAAGACCCACATCCATCTGCATGAGGTATGGCTGAGATATTAATTGCTATCATATGTACATAGCTGTAAAGATATCAGTTGCATATGTAGTTCTGGTGCTGCTTCCTAGATACACTGTATATGCGCTGTGTCAGTGTACTCAAAGATGAAGCTTTATTCAGCACTAGCACTGTGGAATTGCTCCTGTCTGCAGTTGCTGGATCTGCAACCTCTGGAAATGATGGCATTGATGAACTGGCACAGTCAGGGGGTATAAAGTGTATGTGTTGGACACAGGAGTGTGACCCCCCCCCCCATCCCCTATCCAGAATATGGATACAGGCTCTATACCTGTGGATACACAGGAAATACAACCATTTCAGACTGAGCAGGCTGAAGGGGACACTATAATCAGGGAAGCATGGTGGCTCCATGACTGATGATGTCTGTATCTGCCTAAAGCACTTGTTGGCAGGGGGTCACACAGAGGTGTTGGTATTGGTGCTCTCAAGACATATGGTTAGCACCCTCCAGTGAGGCTGGTGTGCTAGTAGCTGCCACGCAAAATATGAACAGGGCCATTGTGGAGTCACAGGCTAGTACTCACAGCCATGGCCAAGATACTGAAAGTGACCCTGGCTGTGCATGTTAACTTACAGGAGTACCTGACCCATATATGGGAGTCATTGAATAAACTGAATCTCAGATTGGACCATGAATTGTCTTCTCTTGGTCATCAGTCAGAAGCCAAGGTCCCTCAATATGGCAGACCATCGACTACATCCACAGTTCTTAGCCAACATGGCTGTGGTCAAGCAAGATCCCACTTCTACAGTGTTGACACTTCCACAGCAACATCAATTACATAGGTGTCTCTGTACAGGAGAGGTCATCCCTGTGGTTGTGGTCATTGTCATGAAAGTACATCTAGTAGAAAATGTCAGTCTAGATCATGCAGCACATTAACAGATAGCCATGGTTGTACTGCAGTCAGATCAACTCCTAGTAGAGCCACCTCTCATGGTCAGGGACAGACATGGAAAGCTGCACCTTCTGTCATACATTTACTGGACCTGTCCAGTTGGCCAAGCCACAATGCTGCACCATATACTGAGGCTGTGTCTCTGAACACATGCCCACATGCATGCACATGTGTACACACATGTGTGCACACACTCACACCACCACCACATGCCTGCCACATCACATACAACCTTCTGCACAATAACCCCTTCAAAGCAAGTTCTCACACTACTTGTAAATGCAGTTTTTATTTTGCTTCTCCTCAGCACTCACAGTTGTACATGTCTTTGTGAAATACACACACTTCTGTACTCTCTTGTCCATCTGTGCAAATGGCAGTAACTGTAACCTGTCCTTTGTAAGTTGTTACTTGGTTGCCTACATCTGATGCACAGAGTCTATGCATGAGTGATAACAGTCTGGTATTTTTGCATGCACCGCTTATACTGTAGTACATCTGTTTAAATATTCTACAGTTATGTTGTAATGCTTTATACAATCCTCTGTCTCTTTGCTAATGCCATGGCATTCTGTGTCCACCTCCTTCTGGCATGGTTATTCCCTATTTCTTGCTGTTTCTTTGACACCTTGTCTGTCTCACCTACCACTGCCTATAGTGCCAGGAAACGCTGGTCCAGCAAGAGACCACCCAACTATAACAGCTGTGGATGTAACAGATGGAGTCCTCCAGGGCTTATATTATGCAAAACAGCACACACGGTCAGTAGTTTTGCACACGTGGCAAGGCCATACTGTAGAGCACCCCCAGATGTATCCAGACAGTGAAAGCATGACTTCAGCAGCCTGAACACATGTTCTATAAGATTTTGAGTTTTCAATAGTGCATGACTGTACCCCTAGTCAATTTGATTGTGTGTATTTCTGATGGGTATCATGAGCCACGGTTCTAGGGCACATCAAGAATCACCCACAACAAGTACCTTTGGGAATTCACCCCTTACAAGCCATTGATAAATGTCAAATGTGTGTCATTTGTGTGAGTTGCGAAAACTCCATCACACTGAGCATTATTTTCTCCTCTGGGATACACATGAACCACATATGCTCCCCCATATGCTGAGCAAAGCTTTGAGAAACTGATGGATTATTCTTAAGGCAGAGGACTAAGATCCATTGGCATAGGTAATCTCCAACTACCACAGGGCTTCTGATGATGCTGACACATGTCCACCACATCCTGCATGGCGCCTTTGCCCACACTTTACAAGTCCACTATACAGGTGTCACTGAGGGCATGAAATGTTAAGTATTGTCAGATGGCCCTGCACCTCTGAGGATGACGACTTGTACTGTTGAGCAAAACGGCTGCAATAAGAAATAAGAACTTCCTGTAGTTATATATTTACAGTGGCTGTGGAAACCTCAACCATATTTAATTGATGTACTCTCTCTGAACATGGGCATATTGCCAATTTCAAATATAAAGCAAGCACAGCATTGCTGCAGTGCATCTAAATGTTTCTTAATCATTCCACCATGTTTTACTGCCTCATTATCATATACCATGCTTCATTATTCAGCTATTAGCATATAGCATAGCTGAACACATAATCTAACCTAGCTACTTTGTTTATCTAGGTTTTCTGAATTGGGCCCATACTGTGCATGGACTCTCGCCTCGCAAACGTGTTTATCATGATGTAGTGAAGTTTTCTTAATTTGGACCACTGTTTTCTTACATAAAAATGCTGTTTTACCAATTAATCTGAAGTTCTAAGGTTGAACTGTGAAACTATTACAAGAAATATGTTTATGTTTGGCCTCAGAAATCCCAAAAAAGTCCAACATTTCTGTCACCAAGATGGGAAGACTAAGCTTTCACTTTTCTCTGTCTTATTCAGGCAGCCTACTGATGTGGCTTGTTCCAGTCCTCTAATCTCATTCATTAAAGTTATTACCTCAGCAATCTTAGTGGATTTGGAGACATGAATCTACTAGTGCAAGCCTTTTTTGCCAATAATAATAATAATGATAATAACTCAACTAACCTATTTGGGGGTATTAGCTCTTGAACCCAGTGAAAATTCAATCAAAACTGAGCCTTGGAGAGCACAAAAGGTGGTGACAGTAATGGGCACACAGTACTTGCACCTCGCAATTAAGTCTCCAGTGGAGGTCAGTCTCAAAGCAGATATACCCAGTCAGTCAACAGATCTCACCCACATCTCCAACAAAAGAGTCTGGCATTCTGAAAAATTCTATAACATTTGGCTATTGTGCAAATAAATAGCAGAAAAAAATTATACTTTTGAGATGTGATGGGACAGTGTTGTAGTAACAACACATTAGACCATTGATAAAACATAATTTGTTGGTTTAGATCAACTTACCAATTCTGCCGGTATCCATAGTTATCATATATTTTGCTGCTATTATGCTTTTAAAATATTATTCAATATCCATTTTGCCAAAAATTCTTGTCATTTGCTATCTGATATTCTCTGTAATAACCTAGGGAAGTCACCTGGAGGGAGTCTTTATCCACTGCAACATGCTTAGTCTCTCAGCCAGGAATTTAAACCCTTGAGAGGCATAAAAGAGTTTGCTGATTTTTTTTACAGAAAGCTGTGTAGTCCATCATTCTGTGTTTCACTGACTGTTGCTCCCAGAAGATCAGATGGTCAGCATTCCAAACAGCTATTGCTACTTGAACATCAAATAGCCCCATCCTCCAGGGTCAAGCATGGGTTCCAGACTGGGCAGTCAGTGCAGCACCCCACCCTGAGCCAAGACTTATTACACCTGAGCTAAGACCAATTACACCTGTTATGGCTCTCTAGAGGAAGCAGTGATGATCTCTCATTTACAAAACGTAGGCATACCTACTGATTTTATAAGAGTAATATAAACCTGAGAGGGGTTTAGGGAAGTGCAAAGAGATGTTAGAGGAAGAATGCATTTAACATGTAGTTAAGCATATGGATATTGTTGGAGATACTGGCTCATAGGGAGACAGTAACAAAAGCATATAGCAAAGGTTTAGCTAAAGGAAAACAATTATGATAACATCACATATATCAAAAGTGATGGCAAGATTCAGTACAACACCAAGATATTCATAAGAAGCAACCTGCAAGATAGGATGACTATATTTTTAGACGTGATCATTTAAAGTAGTACCACACTAATCAGTTCTTCTTTCATCTACTGTTAAAATCAAAAAAGGTTAGGAAGGCTACATTTGCATGGCAACACTTCATGACTTATTTATTTATATAGTTATTTATTTATTTATGTATTTATTTACTTACTTAATTCATTAATTCATAAACATCTACATCTATATATACTATCAGCTCCTAAAGGACTCTGTTAGTATTACTTTTATTCAGGATTTTAGCCAATAATCTATCTTGCAACCTACTTAAACTTTCATGGCTAAGGTATCTACAGAAGCAATCATTTCTAAATATTTGGAAATACTTAACTTCTTTTGAGATTCAACATTTATCTTATAGGTTCATAGATTTATAATTAAGTACTAGACTAGCTGCCTTTGTGGGACATTTTAAGCCTAGCCAGGTTCCCTTTTTGTGCTAGAAATAACATATCCCATTAGATTATAGACTGTACATACCCATTCCATGGTTGATAAATATATATTACTCCTAATAAGAATAAATGGAGTCATACCATAAATAATTTGAGGGGACCCATGCATGGGATACATTTTCTGTTTCCCATTCACAGATCTATGTTGCACTTGAATATAGACAGGGATGAACTTTGTTTTATGTGGATGGGGAGTTCGTTCCACAGCAGTGGAATCTTATGTGAGATATACCTGTCCCTCCAAACCATTCTGGGCTGCAGAACATGTTTAGAGCCCTAGACCAAGTATTTCTGATGCTATTTCAATTGCTGATATGCAGTAAATCCATTAGTAATGGGTCAGAAGATGTCTTGTATTCCAGATACAGGTCACTACTTATCAGTGTGTAGGACGCCAAATATAATGATACAGCTTTGAGTTATTTCATTAAAGACATGTTATTTAGACATTGTAATGTTTTAGTAAGGCATCTCTGCTTGCATTCTAGTCGTTGCATGTGTCTGGACAGATGTATACCAAAGGGGGCATAATATTCAATCACTGGCCTAATGAGGGCTGAATACTATCCCTTTGTTTATAAACTGCAATATAGAAGGAATTGTTTTATAATGGACATGTGTTGGTTAAACGTTAGGTCACTGTCTACATAAGTTCCCAAATCCCAAACAACTAGGTCAACTCATAGGGGCATATTGTCAGTGTGATATTTCCCAGGGATAGATGACTTCCCAAAGGATACAGTAATGCATTTTTTGGCATTTTTAGCTTCAATCAATGATGTTGGCACCAGTTATTGATTTGAAATGACCCTTCCTGCAGGATACTTAAGTTATTCAGGGATTTAATGAATGTTACTAACTTGCTGTCATCTACAAATTTAATCATCCAGAGCCATTTGGTATTGGCTTTTGGTATTGGATTTACTCCTTTTGTGGAACAGGCTTTCCATTGCTTTGAAGCAGAGTTCATCCCTGCACTTATTCAAGGACAACTTGGATCATTGGATGGGGAATTATAAATTTACCTCTGGACTACCATCTATATCTCTATTAGAAAGGAGAAGCTTGTAAACGCTGAATACCCAGGCTATCGCCCCAATAAAGTGAGAGGTATCAAAACCCATCAAATACATTCGGGAAGCATGACTATGATTAAAAATCCCATTTAAGGTTATTACTCTAGTAATTAACTCTGAACCTAGGAATCATGCTATAAGCTACATCATATGGGGATTCCTGATCATAACTGCTTTTTCTTTCATTGATGATATCAAACCACTACTAGACACACACGTTGTTCATTTCCTTTCTGAAAGCAAATCACAAATGTTCTAAATAATCATATCCTAGAGCTCCATTCTGAGTGTTTAAATTAATACGAAGCTACTGCAACTCATAAAAAAACATAACAAATATGTCATTTTAACAACAAAAGTTTGATTAAACTTTTACAGCACTGTATATCATTCATTGGCATTTCATAGAATTCAACCTGTCCTTGCAGTCAGTACCTCTAATTAAATGAAGATATAGTCATCAATTTTAAGTCACAAATATCTGCATAATGAAGGGTACGTATTAGTGAAAAAAAATACCAATATATGACATAGAAATAATACCCCATAAACACATTTTTTATCTTACCTTCCTCTGAAATATGGCTGGGATTCAGAAAGAATCACTGAGTTCAGGTAAGCTGCAGCAGCCAAATGTTGCAGTTTATGTGATTGCTTAAAATGTGATTCGGAGACAAGAATAGCCATAATGAGCAAAACTTCATTATCAACTAATCTGCATCTCTCTGTATTAGGTGCAATTACCACCAATGTTAAACAACACTTTTCATTGGCAATCACCTCTGGTAGCCCATGCCTCATGTTGGCACAGGTACTCTCCCTCATTTACACTCTCACACAAATACAAACATTCATACATACACATACACAAACACAAGCATCCACACACAGACACCCTCAAACACAGACTCACTACACATGACAACCCACCTCTAGATCACACTCACATACTCACACAAACAAACACTCAGGAGTAATTAGACATCATTCATAACCCTACAGACATGTGTGCGCATACACACACACACACACACACACACACACACACACACACACACACACACGCACACACACACACACACACACACACACACACACACACACACACACACATACAGACTGCTGCACCCATTCACATACTCACACTCCATCCAACCAATACTTCTCTGATAAACTCCCCAGCACTTACCTGCAACAAGGTCTCTCTCATTGGATGTTATGGGGGGATGTGGGGAATTATAGATGTGTCAACTAACATGGCCAGTCATGCTAATTTATGCAGTAATTTCCATGGAAGAGTTCCTCAAATGCCTCCTAGGCATGTAGCATGACAGTGGAGATGGCACATCACGTTGATTCTACTGACCATCTATAATAACTTACTGGGCCTGTCTCCGAATCAGAAACTACGTCCATGAGTGGATGGCCCCCCAAGTTAGGTTTACTGCTGGTGGTAGCTCTTTCTCAATCTCACTGTCACTGCGTATGTACTTAAAGAACATGTTTATCAATGATTGGTGAAATTTGTAGTATGAAACACTAGGAAGTTAAGAGGAATGCGAGGGTACTAAACATATACAAAATAACTGTCTTAGTTATTGCTTTGTGAAAAGCAAAAGTGCTTAAGGAAAACAAAAGTCAACATATTACTATATGTTAACACAGGTACTGACAGTGAGGACAGGTTAAATTCTAAGAAATGCCAGGGAATTATATAGAACACTGTAAAAATGTAATCCAGCCAAAGACTGTCTCAGGTATTAAAAGAATTAAATGAAATAAAACCAACTACAAAAAAAGAAATAGAACAGAAAAAGTAAACTAAGAATGATGAAGTTGATCTTTTGAGTTAATTGTATACAACACAACAAGGATGTAGGAGGGGTACTGCCTTAATGCAGCATGTGAAAGCTTGCAGAATGGAATACAAGCATATGAAGAA
Source organism: Protopterus annectens (assembly GCF_019279795.1). Lineage (NCBI taxonomy): Eukaryota > Metazoa > Chordata > Ceratodontiformes > Protopteridae > Protopterus > Protopterus annectens. Next base: position 48,343,828 of record NC_056736.1, read on the forward strand.
AATTAAACAGAAAACTAAACTTGGCTGGAAGCAAAAAAAAATCTGATAATGATAGCTATGTAGGACTTAAATCTATTTTGCCATGTCCGGGGTAATCAGCTCTTTTTTCTTAGCAAATATCTTTCCTCAGTCATCTGGAAACATGAAAATAATCTTTAATAGGCTACACAATGCTATCAATAAAGAAAGAAAGAAAGAAAGAAAGAAAGAAAGAAAGAAAGAAAGAAAGAAAGAAAGAAAGAAAGAAAAAGAAATAGTAAGGTTAATGCAGAAAACTGTGACCATATCTGACACCATACTATGTAACAATTACATACTGATTTCAAAGTATGACCAAGAAAACCAGCAAAGTCCCAAACCATTTTACAACAGAAAACGTACAGTAACAATTATGCACATAGGTTAAAATACTCCACAATGATGTAAATCTTGATTGAGGCAAATAAGTGCTGCTCAGATATGTTTATTGACATTATGCAATAAGGTAAAGCAGTGCTAAACTCTGAAAAATCTATATCTGTATGGCAATTAGATATACGATAGTATGTGTTTGAATGACACATATAACACACTCAAACACCTGCTGACATACCTGAATAAGGAAGATCAATTGCCTTCTGAACACTTAGTTCTATTCTACTTTCAAATAAGACTTCTAAAAATACCTGTCATGTGACCTCAAAGGCTGCAATGCACAAAAAAGGAGAAATATGTATAAAAGTAACAAAAAATAATGGAAAAGGGCCAGGCATACTATATTAATGCTAATGCATAGAAAAGGAATCAGAGAAGCATGTGGGATGAGTGTAGTCAGTAATAAAGTGAATTTATTTTTCTTCCTGATATATATTTATGATTAGGGAAAGAACAAAAGATAAATTGACTATAATGTGTCCCTCAGTGAGTTATTAGTAATGTTACATGGTACATAAGTCAACTGACGTGTTGATTATATTTACTATGATTTAATAAGGAGATAAAGTAGGAAAGCACATTATGTTATAGAAATATTTTATATTTCATTTGTGACACTGTGAAAGATTATGAAGTTTCACAGATATTTTACTTCAAGCAAAGAAAGTGATTCTATATCATAAGTAAACAAAGAATGAAACGTGTTTAATTTGAACTGCATGTGATAAAACAAGATGGGAAACACAATGAATATTAGATGAAAATCAGAAAAAAAAATGGAATGAAGCACGTTTTAGTGATAAAGATATACATGGTTCTCTACTGAAATTGCGAAGGATTACTTAGCCGAATATGAAAAACGTCGACACATATACATCGAACAGCAAAAACACTGATCGTCCTGAAATGCAAAATGTGAAATGTCATATTGTCATGGTTGGCCCTTCTGTGGTATAGCTCCGTAAGGTAAGTGTGCGATAGTCACGGACCTTAAGGTTAGGGTGCGGGGTAAGCTAAGTGGATAGATAGTAATGTATGTAAGGTTTAGTGTAGGGATAGAAGTAGGGTTTTGGTTAGTGTATGTATGTGGTTTATTTATTTTGTTTGGGTAGGTAGTATGTAGCTAGCAGTGAGGTTGGACGACTATGACTGTTTGAGATTTTGAGTTTTGCAGTTTAGGGCATTCGGTGTATTCGTAGTTCGGGTAATATGTGTCGATGATTCCATATTCACTGACTAGGACTTTTGCGGTTGTAATATAGACCCAATATGCACCTAATGTTTGAAATAGTATTGCGTGCAGCACACTAAGAAGGCTCAAATAATAATTTAACAATTCACCACAGTGCCTTACTGTATAAAATAAAGAGGTTGATCATAGCCTTCGAGTGAATGAAAGAAGAAAGAAAAATGCAGAGAAATTAGTCTGTTAAAGAAATTATTTTAATTTAGTAAACAGACGACGCATAACTCAAGCTGGATGGATTGTAAATGAGCATTACATATTGATTTAGAAATATAGAAATGGGAATTATATGGTGTAGGTTTATATAAGCTGAGTCACAGCAATTTTTAGACTGATCAGAGAGGGGTAACATACAGAAAAATGATTCAGTAAGTCAATGCATAAGATATAACACAAATTTATAAAATATATAGCATCTTTATGATACTAAGGAGATTATGGGCTGGATTATAAAAGTGAGCTGCAGACACCCACATTACACTGAAGGAAGACTTCAACTGCAGACTCAATTTCAGAAGACACACCGGAACCAGTTTGAGTACTTATTTATTCAGCAAAGGATAATTATGTATATGGTGCATGCCCATTGGATTCCAAAACAGAATGCAAAAGCAAGTTAAATGTGAAATGTTTCCAAAATCCACAGTGAATGACATATTGTGAAGCAAGGAAAGGAAGCTATCACCCTTGGAATATTACAGAAAACATTTCAATACTAAACAAATAAAACAAAAAACAAATGCAAACTGCAGTGAATAAACTGCAGCATACCGTGGTAATGCAGACCATGCATGGTGATATGACTCTGCATCCTAGAAGACAAACAGCTAGACAGAGAGCAGGCTATAACTAAGCCAAATCTTAGATCAAGAAAGTATTCACAGGCACTGCTTAGGCAGACAGCTGGAGCAGGCTATTTGGAACATGTGCACCCCACACATCTGTGCATTCATTGTGAGATAACCTCTTGAAACCAAAGTCTGTCTGATCCTAGATGTACAGGTAACTGGGACATTTCAACCATATCTGGGAAATGTTGTTGCAGTGTCACAGACAGCTGCCAGTCACATCCTCACACCATTCCTGGAAGCAATGTGCACCAAGGTAGATGAACATATTCCCTTCACATTTACACTAATGGAGCAGTGAAATGTCATGCACATGTTCTACAACATTTCCAAGTTCCTCCCACGTTCTTGGTGCAATAGACTGAAACCAGATTCAGAAAGATACATCAATAGAAATGGGTGGCCATCACTGAACTGTAAGGTGGTGTGCACAGCAGATGACCACAAAGCAAATATCATGGTAAGACACCCTGGTAATATCCACAATGTTGCCATATGGAGGGAAAGCAATCACAGGGCTGCTTTCTAAAACTGTGAAATACCTGAGGGACTACTACTGGGAAAGTACAGGAAAATAGCTAGGTTGTAATCTGAATGCACTCCTGTCAACATTATGCATCATTATACAATGACCCCCCCATTAGTATTCCAAAATGTGCATGCTGGCTCAAGGACAGAACCCACATGGTTAGAATTGCTGGAGCCATGTCAGACTCCAAACCAGTTACAAGTGGTGTCCCACAAGGCTCAGTCCTGGGACCTCTCTTGTTTGGTATATATTTCTCGGAGGTACAGGCCAACACGGAAGCACTGTGGCTGACCAAGTTCGCAGATGACTGCAAACTGGGCACCATAATCGACTCTTCAGCCGACACAAGCATCCTCCAAAAGGCCTCATAGAAACAGACAACTGGTGCCAGAGCCATGGCCTCAAGCTAAACGCCAAAAAGTGTATAGTCATCCCCTTTGGCAAAAACAAAGTGCCCACAAATTACCACATAGGTGGTAATCCATTAAGTACAGAAGAAGTCATTAGGGACCTGGGGACCCAAGTTGATAGCAATCTCTCATTTGACAACCACGTGGCCAAAGTGGTTAGAAAAACATTTTATATAGCCCACCTAATCATGAAGGGCTTTGCATCTAGATTAGGGGAGGTCATCGTGCCTCTCTACTCATCCCTCATCAGGCCCATAATCGAGTACAATGCCCCTTTTGGGATGTACCTTACCAAACACCTGCAGCAACTGGAAAGACCCCAAAAGTACCTCACCAAGAGGATCAAAGGGCTCAAACAGATGCCATATGCTGCCCGGTTAAAGAAACTCCAGCTCTACTCAGTGGCATACCGCCTGCTCAGAGGTGACCTGTGCCTGACGTATAAGGCCTTGTCCAAACCGGAATTAAGGGACATGCTGCACCTCAAAAAATCCAAATCCCATCGAGCTACACGCTCGAGACTTGAACCTCAGCACTGAAATAAATAGGACATGCTGGAGGGACAGATTCATAACCCAGAGGCTCCCTTCACTATGGAATAAAATCCCAGTCCAGGTTAGGCAGAGTCCCTCATTGACTCTCTTCCAGAGGAATCTTGATGAGTGGATGGGAGATCATAGGTTTACCCCGGGTATCACTTCTGTGTCACTGTTAGACAGAGGCACAGTATACTAACCTCAAAAAAGGGCATAGCAAAATTAATTTAAAATGGGTGGCGAAAGCCAAACATACTCTGGCTAGGCTTATAAATGCCCTAGGGCAGATAGCCTATTATGAACCTATGAACCTATGAACCTATGATTGGTCAGTGTGCCCATTGTAAATCAGACGTATACTAATGGAAAAAGGTCCGGTCGCCCGGACTTTTTCCATTAATACAAGTCTTTACTTTTTTTTGTGTTAGGCAGCAACGGACAACAGAAGAGCTCCATTGCTGTAATCTCGCTGTGTTAAATGAGTTTAACATAGCGAGACAACTTTAAAAAAGCAACGGAGATCTTCCTTTCTCCGTTGCTTCCTCTACACACAGCTCTGATGTACTGCATAAGCATACACATGCGCAGTACATCAGAACTGCTCCTGGATACCAGACAGCTGCAGAAGGGCAGCACGGAGGCATTATACAATGCCATTATTTAAGAAAAGTATTTTTTTTTCTTAAATAATGTCATTGTATAATAGCAATAACCCACTTCTGGGTGTGGGTAATGCTGGATTTACCCACAGTTGTCTCTGTTTGGCCACTCTGGCTTCACCCTCGTGACCAAACCACACCAACCGTGGGTAAATCCAGCATTACCCACACCCAGGCATGGGTTATTGCTTAATGACAACATATGTGCCCCCTCAACAACAGATGACTGTGGTTATCCACTTAAGCAGTGGGTAATGACCCCGCACAGGCAACCTTTAAACCTTGAGGAGGTTACAGTAGAGAGCAGGACATGAAAAGAAACACCTCAGAGTGTGTGTATGGTATACTGAAAGCCATATTCAGATGTCTGGACATAACCAGGTATGCACTGCAATATACACCTGCAAAAGCAGCAGAGATGATTACTCTGTGTGAATTGCTATGCAATATGCTAACAAACATGGCAGTCTGCCTGCTGAAGGTGTGGGTGACATGTCCCATGAACTTCAGATATCTGAGGATGGCATTCCACAGCAATCAGAGGAAGAGCTAAACAACACAGGAGGCAGAAGAAACAGGTCAGGGTAACAGAGGTTGTGACCACAAGTCCTGGCTCAGACAACACAGCAGCATCTAACACACAACTTTGAGTTGTGACAAGCCACTCATGCAAAATTATGCAGATTAAACACTGATGGTCAAGTGTTGACCCACCACAGCAGCACGGATTACATCTAATGGTATTTATCAAGTAGTTGTACACAAAGAACATCAGACATAACAGCATAATTCTAACATATAACAGTGCAGCATATACTGTACAGAGTAGTCATGAGAGAGACCATCAACTCAGGCTGCAAGTGACACAGGTATGCATACAGACTCATAATGGTATATATTTGTGAATGGCAGACAACAAGGGATATACTGCTGTGAACCCTGTCCCTATCTCTCCAGTAGCAATTGATGTAAACTGGAATGCAAGTTAGCACATACTGAAGAACTGTTGTCAATATCAGTAGTAACATAGAGCAATGTAAGGTAGGAAAAAAGTATCAACTACTGAATGGAACCACCTAGATCAGTTAAAATGACAGACTCCCATGGCATCAGACTTTACAACAACCACAGACAGATGAAATCTTCAGTGGTCTGCACAGCATTTATCATTGCTATGGGGGTTAGACTAATACTGCAGGACATAATGGATCAACTGTCAGTGTTACTCTAATGCAGTCTAAGGTACCTGCTCTGACTGCTCACACTGTGGTCCCGGCTGCCAGTTCCAAGTAAGGAAACACTTGGCCCATGTTGCTGTACAGAGGATGCTGAAGTGGTGACACGGGAATGTGGAAACACATTGTGGGAAGGAGCAGAATGTGAGTTGACTGATCATGACTTCTGGGCCCACACAGTTTTTTCCAGCAGCTGATGTACAAGCACATTGCGGCATTGACACTGATGCCCAATGGGCAAGAGTCGGTCTACTGAGAGGGGACCTGCCTTCCCCATGTGGCACTCAGCAATGCACAGTCAGGGCACACAAATACCTCATTCATACTACAGCACTGCTGTAGCAGTGCCATAACCAGGGTTTCAACATACTGTGCCACAGATAATATTCTGTCATTCTGAGCAGCCGAAGATATCATAACCTCACTGTGTCTGCACTTCTGTCCTTCATGCAGCACACATAGCTGGTGTGCAACATGATCTGTGACATGGACAATTGCACAAATGTCTGATCTATGACATTGCTGAGAATGTTCATTTGCCTGTAGAAAAAGGTGAATGCCCTCTTACATACACCCATCTACACACCTATGTGCACTGCGCCAGGCAGTATCGCTCTACTGTAGTGAAGTGTCAAAATCACCAGCAAACTCAAGATGATACTGTGGTGTACAGCTATCATCCTGTCCAACATCATATGTCCTCAATGGCTGGACATATATTCCTCCACATCTGATGCTGCTGCCTCATCCACAAGACTGTCATCATCTGGACAAGACTTTATCACCAATTCTGTATCCTGTGTACAAGGAGTCATGCTAGCACAGTGAGACACATCAGATATCACCTAAGGATCAGGGGATGGGCTAATGGAAGATGAAGTTGATGGACATGCTAAAAGAAGAGTCAGATGACAAATGTCAGATAAAAACACGTATATCACATGCTGGCGATCAGTACTGACATAGGGCACATCTGTATAACTACAATGTAACAGGTGCTAAGGACTTATCGGAAGGTCATGCCTAAGAGTGGCCTATAGGATCTATATAACAGGGAGATGAATTATGTTATATATACAACATATATGACACATGTATGGAATAACAACATAATGCACACCTGACATGTCTATATGGGAGACCAACACCAAAGGTGAGGGCTGAAATGCAACTGTTGTAGGGAAACAAAAGTATCAGCACAATATTAGTAAACACATTCTATGACCATGTACCATTATTCCGACTGAGGTACAACACAATGTGATATATACAAATAGCATTTAGTCATGGCTGAGGTCCAATGGCTGTTGTCCTATGCAGGGGTAGAGGGATACAGTATTAATTGAGGACAACAACAGGAGTAACAGCACTGACATGTAGGAAACAGAGTAAATAGCATAGGAGTTATACCCTCCCTGTCTGGTGAGTGCATTTTCTGCTGTAATGATAGCTTAGTGGTATGTCACTCTGAATATGGTATACATGGTCCTAGGTTCAAGTCCTGGAAGTGTTTATTATATGAACCTATAATGGGCTTGAGTATCACCAGAATTTTAAAAGGGGTGGGAAGTTGGCATAATGGTTAAGGTATTTCCCTTACAGACACAAGGTGCAGGGTTTGATGCTTGCATGGGGTAATTGGCTAGGCTTAAAATAGCCCACAAGGGCAGTTAGCTTAGTACTAACCTATGAACCTACGAACCTTTAGTGGGAAAATACAAACAAAGTACAACATGTGTATGACACAGTCAAGAAATGCAGTCAGAGGTACATTATGAAGTATACAACACAATAACAGGATATGGTGAAACTCACTTGACATACATTGCACATGTTGGCCAGATGTCCCTGTGCATGAAAAACAGTGACCTTAATTTCACACAACACAGATGTACTGCAGAGGGCTCCAGCTATGAAGATGGAGAGAAGACATACTTGGTCTGTCCATGGATGCACCTGCATGACTCATATCTCCTGAAGGTGTATCTGTAATTTACAATGACAGGGAAACATATCAAAATGTCAGTATACACCACTGGCATGACAGGAGGCAGAATCAATTGCAGGTAATGGGTCACAGTAACAGTATATGGAGATCTGCACCTGTCATGTCTTACTGCTGTGCAGAAGTCGATGGGCATGTGCAGAGGAATGCAGTCAACATTACACATGTTGTTGGTAGTGTCAATGTATGCATTGCAGTTCTAGAGCAACATGCCATTACACTTTTGTTGGTTGTCATCAGCATGTGTGCCTCCATGTGCACCATGCAGTTCTTCTGCTGCAACACAAAAATAACATTAATATGCATGCAACAACTATCTGTACTGAAGTACTCTGTATGCAACAATGTTCTGCAGAGTACCACAATCATGTGTGGCCAGGCAAAATGGCCTCTATCCCACCCCAAAATATGTTTCTCACTACTAGCTGTATGAAGGATGCTAGGTACTGTGCCAGCGTATTTGGGGGAGTCAATGATGAACCACTACTGGTGGCATCCATTGACCTTTTATACTTTCATATCCTGCTGGCTGCATGAAGGATTATGTCAGAGCATTGTCAGTGACAAGCCTTCCAGAATCCATTGTAACCTCCCACAGAATTGATTATGTTGGTAAGGCTGTGCACACTTCATTCCTCCAGGATGTATTCCCTGCCCATCCAAGGAGTCTATATCCATGCTGGCACAGAGTATCAATTATAATTTCATTTTCTTGTGGTAAAAATTGTCACCCATAGGTATGTTTGCCATCTGGAAGACAGTTATATGTACATGGTTAGATTCCTATAGGGGCCCACAAATGGAGATGGTAAAGTTGACAGCATATGCCAACTGACCTTCTCTGCATTCATATACACTACAAAAATATATAAAATAGTTACTGCTCCTGTGACATGTAAAACATATCTGATATGAAAACAATGTCTGAATATGTAATGACATCATAACTTGTTATATCTGTACCAGATTAGTGTCAGATTTGAACACAGTACAGTGAATATTTCAATACTGAAAGGATACCCACAACACCATTGTGCCATATAATCAATACAATCTGATTGCATTTCATGTTAACATTCTCATCATAACATATATGTAAACCATTAATGTTAGATGTCTCTCACATACAAACATAGTTTGTGAGACACATCCTAACAATGTCATGTACTGTCAATAGATGTTATGCAACACAAGACTAAACAGAAAACCTATGGCAAACAAGCAATCATAGTTACAAGAACTGTTATGCACAATCAGCTACATATCAGTACAATCAGTAGTGAGCAGTCAGTGCTACCCCCATTTCATCTGTTTGAGATGAAATTCAGTGGCAACTATTACTATATTACTGATATTAGAAAGTATCTATACAGTAGCAATTGTACAAGTTACGGAAACAATCGGACAGTCTTGTTATCTGTAAGCATACCACAGGCAGCACAAGGTATCCAAACATGAACAGAGGTATATTTTTATTGTGGCACTATTTATAATACATGTATTAGTAAGCATCATTAAATATCCATGACATAATCACTGAGCATGCAAAGTATGGATACTCTCATAACATGTTAGTTTCTGTAGGTATACCACAGAATGTACAGAGTCACCAGCAATATACAGTATATGGATGTTTTGACAGTGTGTCCATATGTACTGGGGCTCTTTACATTCATCTGTACAACTGTATATGTGGAATCCATGCTTGTTAGTGATGCAGATGTACCAACCTGTTTGCATACAGGTCAGTCATTCACCCCTCCAGATAATTGACATGCAATTGTTATTGCAGACATATTTACTTAAACATATCAATGTAAGTACATACAAATACATTTCTAAGGAGCAGTAATACCATAGCTCTATGAGGAGAGAAATATATCCCACAATAGCAATGACAGCAGGTGCCACATTACCTCTGGAGCTACCTGTATGTCACGTATAACTGAAAGTAAGACCAGCTATGTGCACACATCTTTTTTGTCCCATTTAAAACATACATAATTAATGAGGTTCATTAACACTCAAGGTGTTAGAATCCCCATTTTTCCATGTCTACATAAGTTCTATAAATTCATCACATTAACCAATAGAAGTGACAAGAAGGTGCTCCACGCAAGTAGCCAATAAGTATTGTTCAATAGGGACATGTGTAGTACATGTCCAATACCCTCCAGTGATCTGATATCTTCCTATGAGAGCCACTTTAAAAATGTTATTTTGATACATTTACAAAACAGATCTTTGTTACCTGCGAACTAAGTGGGACCTCTGTGAGCAATTTTTGGAAGTTTGTTATCTGAAGATCATCATCAACATGGCTACTACAAGAAAGCTTTGACTTGATTAGGTGCCCAACTGAACTGAAGAGGAGATCACCCAGATGCTGAGTGACTAAAGTGGTGTGAAGCATGGCATGAGAGCAAGATCATAGAACTTCATTATGATTGGCATCTGGAGCCAGATTACGAGGGAGCATCGATATTACACTAGAATTTACCAGACTTGAGTGCAGGTTCACCAGCATTACGATGACCTGCATTGGAGGAATGCTGAGGATCTTCAGCAAAAGATCACCAAGGTGTGGAAACAGCCTGCAGATGCTTGCAGTAAGTGTCATAATCCCCAGTGTATCAGTGCATTGCTAGGGAAATCACGTATATAGCTGTGACCCGTATACCAGAAATATTTCTTTTAAACTCATTACTTAGCTGTTCTGACAATTAGCTCATCTGCCAAAGACAAACTGATTGTTCTCCCTTAATTATGGGTTTGATTATGGCCATGTTCCACTGATGCCTATAGTGCCTAGGCCATGAATGACTATGCATTCCTCCATTATCTGTAATATTCTGAGACCATCGCACAGTATACTTCTGTATGCATGAATAATTACTCATACAGACCTCCATTAGTAAACTGTGCTTTACAAAATCCACATTATTATTAAATACTTATTTGTTGAGCGTTGAGCACAGTAATGCAAGGCCATGGCAGGGTGGCATGCCTAACAGATGCTGTACATTGCAAAATTTAATACTATGTTGTCTTCACACATCTCGAGTGCATGTGGTACATGAAGGCCTATATAATTTTGGTTGCAGATGGGTGTGTATTTCTTAATTATCTACAGGATATGGAAAGCACATCCAGCAGTAGTTTGTTAATTGGGAAAGTTTTGTGCTGTTTTTTAGCTCAACCTGTTAAGCAAGAGATTAATATACATATATAATGGATAAATGTGGGTTTAAATCCACAAGAATAGCTTTCAATAATTTGTGTCTATCTGTGTAAACATTTTGAAAATGTTTGTATATATACCTGCTTGTTCATGTTTACATTTAATTAGTGCATGTGTACACCTATACCGTTTGTCAGATTACTATGAATATATCGATTATCTATAATGTTTCTGTCAACAGCAGATATGTTACTATAGCTTTATGTGTAAGGCTTTGACCATGCAGCAATACTTCAATTGTACGCTTGGAACATAACTCTCAACCAGTCAGGGATACATCTCAAAATAATCAGGGAATAATTCATAAATAATCACTGCCAATCAGGGACATATATTCTTTGTTACTATTAATGTGTGAAAGTGACAGTATACAGGAATGTGAAATATTGTGAAATTGTCAAAGTTAAGGTACTGTACACTTCTGTCATTATTTATTAAATGCAATTCACCACCCTTCTCCAAGTGTTGTTTGGAAGGAGTGAGAGGGACTGATAAACAGTTTGAATCTAAATCAGGGACATTTATGATGTATAATTAGTTATGTAACAATAACATGTAGATATTTTTTTGCTCTTGTCCCTAACATATATTTTGATGTATATGATGAACAGGAAGTCTGGAGATGTTGTCTGTTAAGAGTAGCCAAGTGTTCTATAAAAGTGTTTCAGAGTCTGAGCTTTGAAACATGACAGTGCAATTGTGATTTTTTTTTTTTTTTGTGACCAGTGTGCTGACGTGCAGTCAGGCTTGTATGTATTGCTTTACAAATGCACAGCACAAAGGGAATGTTGGACTATAATTTAACCATCATATAATGCGGAAGCCCTGATATAGGCTGTTTCTCCTTCCCTGTACAATCATACCTTTGAGCTGTTTAACTGCAGTTATTCCATAGACATACAGCCAAGATGGATAAACTAGAGAGGTAGGTGTCAGGGTTAGAATGTGAACATATCTGAGAGTCACAGGTTTGAATCTCCAATCTGTGTTCATTAGTTTTCCAGTGTTTAAAGTATTGTGTGTGACACAATAAAAACAATGTGCAGAATATGTAATGTTATTCAATGTAAAAGGAAAAGAACATGCGTGGCTTAGTGTATTTTACTGTTATTTTATATGTATGTATTATTTTCCATTCATACATGCTTTTCACCTTTTTCAGGTGATGGAAAGAAAGCACGGAATCATGCATTGTGCATCAAGTGGATGCACAGGCTGGAGGAGCACTGCAGGGGAGAGCTATGTTTCATACATTTTTCACATTACAAACATTGTTAGAGGAGTGACTTGGCTTTTAGGTACATGCATGAAGCTATTAATGCAGAACTACCCACCATGCATCTGCACTGTTACAGTGCAGTTATAGTGCTTTCATCTGCACTGTAACTGCAATAGTCATACATTTTTTGTGCTTACCAGTATATATTTCATATAAAAAGTTTACATATCATTCTAGGGTGTTTTGTTGAATTCCAAATATTTGATGTTGTTATGTCAGCCAATGACCATGTTGCATTGCTCATTTCCTCTGGATATAACTTATATATTTCTTACTGATTTTTCATCTCACTTTATCTTTGTTATAGATAACAGTTTATTTTGTGGCTGTAAAAATGATTCATTACTGGCACAGACACCTGGGTTATAGTTGTGTCTGACTCACATATTCACACACAAACATAAATGTACAAGGCACACTTAAAACATAGAAAACATGGAATGAGTGAGATTCTCTCCAACAGTCTGCTTGCCGATGTAGTGAGGCATTTGTCAAGAATAACTCACTACACGACACAATGTTGTCAGCTTCACAGTGGTCTAGCAGTGTAGAACCTTATTGTGCATTGTAGGCAAGTCAGTGTTGCATGCCACAGTGTCATTGCACTAATCTTCATATGTCATGATACATATGTGTGCTTGCTGTGCACGATTTTCATGCATAATGATAGCTTGCTACCAAATAGTCAGATAATGGCAGGATTTTCTTAAATAACCTGCATTATGCATGCCATTTTGTGCACTGGAGTAACATGTTTACATTCTGTAATGGATACAGTGTCCCTGGCATGGGCTTCTATTGAAATCACCCATAAATATAGATAATAGAGTATTGGGAATGTGTTGTCTGCATGAATGTCCACCAGCTAGCCTCACTTGCTTTTATTATAATTCTTGTACATAATCCTTATAGGCCATGTCATCTCAGAAGTAGGTTTTAATGACCCTTGTAAAGTACGGTGATATAACTTTTTTCTCATATGTAGGCATCATGTTGAAGGAAAGTAGTTAATGTTTGTAAAATTGTTTATGTGCACATCAGTTTGTACTTCATGACAGCCATGTTTAAACAAGAATGTGCCAGCAAGTGGTTTTCATCATTATGGTTTGGATTCATGCCTTACATTGCATATGGTGGTAGACTTGACTATGGGCATATGTTATTGTAATGTGTCATACTGAATATTTTGCACATGTGCATTGTGTCACAGTGGGAATGATGTACTCATACTTGCAGGAATGCATATTATATACTTTCTTTCTTGTTATGTGGTTCATCTTGACAGCATGTGAACTGTAGCTGCTCTTCTGTCAGACATCACAGACAAGTACATGCCAGATCACTGCCCGAGTACTCAGAATCCAATGATGCTGAACACCATGAAGGAGATAATGATGATGATGAGAATGGACCTATACTCGCACATGCTGTCATCCCTGCTGCAGTCTGGAGGAGATGATGATGACCACCACCAGCAGATGATTTTCAGTACCAGATGTGGGGAAAGTGCTTGTTTGGCTTGCTTGCTGTACTCTGCCTGAATATTGCTGATCTCTTTCTGCATTTTATTTTGAATTGATGTTCTTCATTTAACATTTGCTACTATTTTTGTTTATCTTTTTCTTGTTTTACATTTGTTTTGTTTACATTTTTTGGTTCTGTTGGAGTTTTAAGAGGTCTTGGCTAGGGTTAGTTAGAAAATTAAGCAAAGAATTACTTTGCAAACAGTGAATAACATTAGTTAATTAGTGGGAGGAGTGGAGAAATAGCACTCCTCATTTAAATAGAAATATTTAGAGGCATCTGTATTTAGCTGGAGTGCTTGGACTTGCTTGCTGCTTTCCACCTGAATATTGCTGATCTCTGTCTGCATTTTATTTATCCCATCCACCCACCTAAATGTTGTTGTACTCTTAAATTTGGAGGCTTTTAAGTTGCCCACCCCTACTATAAATCTGATTTTAGCCACTCCTCCCAGTCCCATTTCATCAGCTCATTCTACTGAGTATGGAGAAATCAGTTGGGAAGGCCCACCCCCTTAATTTGTTAAGCTTGAATTATGTTATTTTTCCTCCTTTCCCACTTAACTTAAAAACTGCACTTTATTCAGCTCGTTTACTTTATTTGTGCTTCTTCTTACTCTATTACTTTATTTTGTTTTTGCTTCTTGTTCTTAAATGTGTCCAATTGCATTGATTCTGCTGCATGTATTACTGTTTGTTAATAGCCTGATCAATTTGTTTTTGTTATTCTAAGCCTCTTATTTTTGGTTTAAACAGTTGGGCTTCAAGACAGTTAGTTTACATTAAGAAGGTTTGTAGCCTACATTCTTGTGGCAGGGGGGTAGCTTACATCCTTCTAAGGTGTGAATTGCTGGTTGAAAGCTTTTTGTGCCTGTTATTCTAAAAGTGTCTTAGTTCTGGTTTAATTGCATTGGCTTCAAGCCATTTATTTTTACATTAAGATTTGTGTTCTAGACTTTTCTGGGAGGAGAGGGTAAGCTCTGCCATTTTGAGCTGGAAATTGCTGGTTGAGGCCTTATTGTGCCTGTTGTTCTAATTGTTTTTGTTTTGGTTTAAGCACTTGGGCTCCAAACCAGTTATTTTACATTAGGAAGATGTGTGGTCTAAACTCTTGTGGAAGGACAGGATAGCCTACACCTTTCTAAGCTGGGAATTGCTGGCTGAAGGCTTATTGTGTCTGTTATTCTGAAAATGTCTTAAGTCCTGGTTTAAGCACTTGGCCTCTGAACCAGTTATTTTACATTAGGTAGGTTTGTGGTCTAAACTCTGTGGCAGGAGAGGATAGCCTACAGTCTTCTAAGCTGGAAATTGCTAGTGAAGGCTTATTGTGCCTGTTATTCTAAGTGTCTTTGTTCTGGTTTAAACACTTGAGTTCCAGACAAGTTTTTTTCACTTTGGGAAGGTTTGTGGTCTACACTCTTTGGGAGTATTCTACTTAATTGCTGCTTTATTTAAACATTTTTTTTTCTGTTGTGACTGCAATTTTCTGCACTTTGAATTTCTAGTACTTCTGCATTTTATAAATTAGGCTAGATTCAAGCTTGCTGAATCTAGACTGTTTGGTATCATATGAGCACTAAAACCATCCATCGTACTTTAAGAAGGCACCCTGCACCCTTGTGGCAGAAGTGTGCAGTCAAGAACCCACCTGAGTTGGGGAATGCTGGAATAAGGCTCAGTCTTGTGCTTTTCCTTTGGTTACTTTGTTTAAAATCATTTAGCTTTGCTTGTATTTAAACATCATGTTCGTATGGGTTTGAGCTCAGTTTACCGAAGCTGCTTAGATATTGCACTGTTGCCCTGAAAACAACCCAATTGTGCATTGTGAAGTATTGATGCAGTTTGTCTAACCCTAGCTCTCCATAGAACAGCTGCTTTTTGTTAGTCTTACAGCAAAACCTGGTCCATCTAGCCCACTCTCCACTAGTTTCTACAGTATATACCTGCCATAATGGGTGGAGAGTTTCCCACCATTTCTACAGCCAGCCTGATTGACATGGCCATCCTGAGGCAATGTAGCAATTCCCTCATGTATACCTACAGCAGTTTCTCCTAAACATACAAAAGCAGCATGTGAGAGATGTAGCTATACTATGAATTTTGAATCAATCTCTCACATAATAACAAACCAGATATCAAACTGGTTGTCAGCACACACTTCACCTATTGCACATAACAAGTTATATACACCAAAATTAACTCCAAAGAGTTTAAAACGACGAACAAAACAAGAAGGTGAGTTCAACAAACCACAGAAGCCGAAGTGGAATCCAAAAAAATACCTTTTACTAGTAAAAGGTATTTTTTTGGATTCCACTTCGGCTTCTGTGGTTTGTTGAACTCACCTTCTTGTTTTGTTCGTGCACATAACAAGTTCACAGCACATAAACCCACACAGGTGGAGGTACTCATTAGAAGTCTACCTAAAGATTAGAGACTCCGAAGTACAAAACTGTTGCATACACTGCAGACACAACAGAATCCACTACACATAATAATACACACAACAGTGTCTCAGCCAATAAACACCTAAGTAAAAATACTTCAAAACCAAATGTTTTGGTCATAGGTGACTCCATAGTGAGACACACAGATGTCCCCATCACCAGAATGGACAAGGAGAAGGTCACAATCAGCTGCCTGTCAGGTGCCAGGATCCATTAGATATTGCAGACACTCAGATCTCAACAACAAGTACTGTTATGACTTTGTCATAGTCCATGTTGGAGTCAATGACTTGAGACATACCTCACTGGACTATACGAAGAGAGATGTGACTGAGCTTTCAGGTAATGTGTCCCAGGCAGATATGTCCCTAGCCCTAAGCAACATTCTACCTTGACCC
This sequence comes from Protopterus annectens, assembly GCF_019279795.1. Taxonomy (NCBI): domain Eukaryota; kingdom Metazoa; phylum Chordata; order Ceratodontiformes; family Protopteridae; genus Protopterus; species Protopterus annectens. Next base: position 48,360,598 of record NC_056736.1, read on the forward strand.
AGGATGATGCCTCAATATAGACAAAAAAATGATTGACTTCAACAATTGGCTTAGCTTCTGGTGTCAGTCCAGGGGGATACAGTATCAGTCAGCTTGGGAAGATATGATCAACTGACCATGCTGCTTTGCCAGAGATGGTCTTCATCTGTCACCTCTTGGATTTTGGTTATTCACAAAGATACTTGCCTCGACCATAGTGCCTTTTTAGGCAATGTCTTAACAACAACATTTCCAATGTAAAAAAATTCACTAGAGACACACTCAAGGTTAAGCTGCTTAATGCTAGGAGTCTAAATCAGAAACTGTTTCATTGGAAGCATTCCTTACTTTGGAAGATGTCAATGTCTGTGCAGTCACAGAGACATGGTTTAAGGCCACAGAGAGCAGCCGGCCAGGCCATGCAAACCTACAGTGTCTTCCACACATTCAGACCTCAAAATGAGAATGAAAGGACCAAAGCCAGAGATGTATCCATTTTCATTAAAGACAAATACACCTCAAGACTGGTCAAACAGTATGACTCCTTAGAGCTACTCCACATCCAACTAACGTAGGTAAAACCCCCTTCCATATCATTGTTAGCTATAGGTCCCCCACCATGAACCACGAGAACCATTCTGCCTACCTGAACCTACTTGACTCACTCACTATACAGCCAAACATCTTGGTCATGGTTGATTTCAACTAGTCATACATAAGTACAGACATGCTATCCCTAAGGTTCCTGGACTTTGTTAATAAAAACATTCAGGAACAGATAGTATGCACCCACACAAGGGGCTTGATTGTACTAGACTTAGTACTCTCCAGCATTGGGGGGTCTCTGTAATACCCGCTGCATGTTGCCCTTAAGATCTGATCATAAATCAGTTTCATTCAAGGTAATGGTCATACCTGACCCCACCTCAAGAGCAAAAGGGATGAAACATTTCTCCAAAGCAAAGTATAGCCACCTACGCTCCTAACCTCCTGCTACTACTGTCAACAATGACTCCTATACAGAGGTGTACACAAATGCCCTGTATAAACAACTATACAAATGTATAGACTCAGCTGTACCTCAACAGATCAAAATAAGATCCTCTGAAAAAACAAGCTACCCTGGTGGACATCAATCATAAACAGGTTATACAACAAGATGAAGAAATTAATGTCTAAGAACAAGAATTAACTCACTCAACAGAGGAGGGACACCCTCCACAACCCGAGAAAGCAAATTAGATATCCTGTAAAGTGCCAATTATGAAGCTAAACTAACATCTCTAGATAGGGATAATCACAAGGCATTCTTTAGGTACATCAGAAATCTAAAGGGAATGCCCAACTTTGTGCTGAACTCGTAGTGGACAATACCAGTCATAATACTGACCCTGAGGACATTAACACCCTGCTAGCTGACAGATATGGGGCAAACTTCACCCCCTGTCCCCACCAGACATACCCAATAGCAAACCTGTCACCAGCCCTCTACCTTGTACCTCCAAAGAGCAGGTCATATCCGCACTCTCCATGGCCAAAAACACAGCCTCTGTGGGACCAGATGACATCCTAGGCTGCCTACTAAATGGTCTAAAACAGGACCTAGCAGAACCCCTCAGCACTCTCTTCAACCACATCTAAGTACTGTCTTTGTTCCAGTAGAGTGCAAAACAACAACAGTAATTCCCTTGCACAATGGGGATCCATCAACTCACCCTGGGAAGTATAGACCCATAAGCCTAACCAGCCTTATCTGCCAGGCCAAGGAGAGACTCTTCATGGACCTTATCAACAAAGAGATAGGTGACCTTCAAATATTTGATCTAACCTAATTTGGCCTTGTTAGGGGTAGATCATGTCAACTTCTTTGAGAATATCACCAAAGCCCTAGATGAAGTTAGAACAGTACATACAGCCTATCTTAACATAGCCAAAGCTTTTGATGCAATTCCCACTCAGGCATCATTGAGAAACTCACCCATCTAAGAATTAACCCATATGCCCCTAGATGGGTAGCCACCTGGTTCACCAGCCAAATGCATACAGTGAAAGTTGGGGATTAGACCTCCACCAGCAGACTGATTACCAGTGGTGTACCACAAAGATCTGTGCTGGGTCTCCTACTGTTTGGAATCTATTTCTCAGAAGGCCAGGTGAAAATAGGTGGCATGTGGCTTACCAAGTTCACTGATGACTGCAAACTGAGTCCCCTAGTGATGCCAACATACTTCATAAAGGGCTTACATGGACAAATGATTAGTGCCACTGCAAAAAAAATGCATTATCATTCCTTTCAGCAAAGAATAAGTCCCTGCAAATTGCAATAGCAGTACCCCCTTAGCTCAAACCCTGTGGTGAGTCATTTGGGAACACAGGTTGGACAGACTGAAGGCCCTGCCACTGTACTCTGTATCTTACAGGCTGATGATAGGCAAATTGTGACTGGCCTACAGAGCAGTTTTGGGCCCTGCCCTTATGGAAATGCTGCACATCTGCAAGTCAAATGGGACAAGATTTACTTACTCTAGGAAACGTAACCTAGCCTGCAACATTAATAGGACATGCTGGAAAGACAGATACATCTCCCTGAGATTGCCACTGGAACAAACTCACAATTCACATACAGCAGAGCTCCTCAATGACCTTTTTTTAAGTGTGACTTAGACAATTGGATAGAAGACTGTAAATTTACCCTGGGGTGTCACCTATGTCCCTGTTGGATAGGGGCAGTCGGTGCTGATCATAGGCTCATGCTGCTAATATAGACCATAGAATTTGGTCAATAATGGAACAAGTGTATAACATGGCTAGGCTTATAAAGGCCCTAGGGACAATAGCCTAGTCCCCTCCTATGAAACTATGATGACTTTTGGACACACATGTAGGACCTGATGGAGAATGTTTTTAAGTCTATGGAGCAGGCCATGTTAGACGCGCTCAGGGATATAGCCTGCATGAACATTTCTGATGTTCAGTCCCATCAGGGAATACCCTCAGGACTGTAAGTATTGTCTGGGTGAACCACTTGTGTACTGCTGCCACCATGCTGTTTGCCATATAAGCAATTGGGCTGTAAAAGCACACTTGCCCACGCATAGCATATTGCTGCCATGTTTATGTGATACACATTTGACTGTACAATGCAGATGTCATGTGACAATTTGCTTTTGGAGCTTGACACATTAGCACCTTAGATTTGTAATAATCATGATGATGTCTATAAACTGCTGCACTTGAAGCATACATTGCCCCCCATGAAAATGTGTGGTTCTCCTTACTTTTATGTGAATGTATGTACTGTTATTCATGCAGTGCAGCATATTGTTGTTATGCCCAATACACTGTGGCCCTGTATGCCACAGTTATGAATTTTGCACGGTTCCACTGTATATGTGTTGGATTGGCAGCAACTGGCAAACATTTTCACCATAGTTCCAAAATAACATAGTGAGATGGATATCTTTTGTGGATTGCCATGTCATGTCTGTTCACCAACAGGACATGTTCTTGCCCCTATGCTTTGTATAACACTGTGTCCTGCTGTCACACTGGCATGCTGACTTTGTGCACGGCAAGTATTGACAAAGATAGTGCCATGATGTATCCTTAAAGTGTGGCTGCTATATAGGGCTAGTTCTCCTTTACTTAATGCATAACTGCCACTGTGCTATTTGTGTATATGCCGTAGAATTGCTGATTTATTTATTTATTTTATTTATTTATTTACATTTGTTGACTGGGAAAATCCAACTGGACACAGGTCCTTTTTCAGCAGAGGCCCGGGGAGAAAAGCTCCATAATAAAAGCAGCAATTAAAAACAACAATTAATTACAAGTTACAAGAAATATAGGTAGGTTTTGTTTAACAATAGCAGTAAACAGTTATAGTTCAAAACGAAATTAACTATTTAATTAAATGGTACAACATTTATATATATATATATATATATATATATATATATATATATATATATATACATATATATTATAGATTTATATAGGAGCAATCAAGAATGCCTTCTTTGGTTTCTGTTATATTGCTTATTTACACATATGCCCATACTTCAGCAACTTGTATACATATGCATTGATTTATGTACATGCTTCTGCAGCTATTCCAATAAACTGAGAAACCCCATTGTATCCTGAGACTATGAGCATTCATTGACTTCATGTTAATGTGCTCTAATGTTCACAGGACTGTCCTTTGTTCAGTTATACCCATGGTCAGTGATTTAAATATTACCACAGTTGTTTAGTACACATTTTGTTGTACATTGGCAAGACTGTATATAGGTGCAAGTGATACTGATTCTTAGCTTGTGTACCTATGCTTCTTGCCATTAGATGATTGCACATTACTGTGTGTGATTTGTACACAGCCATGTTTAGTGCCATCATCAATACAGTCTGCCCATATGACATATATTTGTCCTTGGCTTCAGTGTAGTTTGGGTTGACTTCATCTCCACCCTATGTGCTATGCACATGCATCAGAAATGTCTTCCCTTGCATAATGTTGCCCTGCTTTATTGTTTGTCTACTTCACTTTTCTGGCACATCTTTCTTGATGTGGGCTCATCTTGACCACCTCCTTTCACCCATTGTAGGTTTGGCATATATCTTACACATATAAATGTTATACGTTAAACTTTGTTTGCATTATCATACATTATCATATAGTTACATTGTTAGAATGCCAGCTTGTGCCAAACATTTGGCCATTATACACATGCAGGACATATGCACACAAGTTGCTAGCTATTGCTTGCATTAGATTGTAGTTCCTGTTATACTTGCATGTTATGTATTACTGTGCTATTTGTGAGCAATGGAGAACAAGTTTGTGAGTTGCTGTCAATCCCACACATATACAGCTGAACTCTTGCATCAGTAGCAGCATGTTAACTGCATAATTCATAACTGTGGCATACAGGGCCACAGTGTATTGGGTATAATGACAATATGGTGCACTGCATGAATAACACCTGATGTCCTTAAATGGCAATTTGCATATATCCCATGTGCCTCTAATATAAGTTGTTTAAGGAATCACAAAGTGGAAACTCTAGCTTGGCTAGATTTTTCTTTTTGTTTTTACTGATTGGTTTGTCTGTGTGACCTTTTTACTCATTGTTTTAGTTTGTTAGTTGGGATATTTTGCAGACATCCTAATGGTTATGGACACTGGCTGGGTACGAAAGCTCTGTTTTTCTAAAGTTTAGCCAAAAAATCCACTTATGCTGTGCTGATATATCCATAAGAATTTTGAGACATGCATTTCCACAGCTAGTAGGGTTTGGATTTATTGGCCTGAAATTGTCCATAATAGACTTAAAAAGAAAAAAGTCATGGTCATTCAGAATTGACATGTAGTTAAAACACCTGATGTCCTTAAATGGACATTTGCATGTATCCCATGTGCCTCTAATACAAGAGGTTTAAGGAAAAACACAGTGAAAACTCTAGCTTGGCTAGAGGGTTATTTTTGGTTCTACTGACTGGTTTCTCTGTGTGATCTATTTACTCATTGTTTTAGTAGTAATTACCTAGAATAATTTGTCATACTTAACGTGCACAAACTGACAGTCCTTATATAGCATTAAGATAGATTTCATAATGTTTATTATTCCATGCTGTTGGTGTGTATATGTGTATTGGCATTGCTTTCTCATACATTTCTGTTAGGCCAATAAAAAAATACACACACACACACACACACACACACATACGTATATATATATATATATATATATATATATATATATATATATATATATATATTAGTACCCCTCTGTGTTGCCTCTGACAATGCATATGTATGTGACATATGCATTTCATTACACATCCATTTGGACTGTGTGCACCTACTTGTGTAAGGCGCAGCCAGTTTGTTGCTTTGCGACAGTACTACTATTTGGCACTGTGCTTAGTAGTTTGTTTTCCATGCATTGCTGGAGGCTCTATTCTGTCCTTTGCTGGTCTTCTCCAGAATTTCATGGGTTGTATTAGCTCATCTGTGCTGTTGCTTGTCTTATATATGCACTGCTGACAGACTACTTGGGTACTGGACTGAATATTCAATGTGTACTGTTGTCTATGTTTCCCAGTTGCATCACACACTCATGGCCTCTGTCATACACATTCAGGTATGACTGTCACACAGTTTGCAGCATGTCATAACATCATAGTGCAGAGATCCATTTGTATTTCTGCATGCCACGATGGCTGGTATGCATTCCTACCCTGTTTGTCAACTTTCCACTTCCCATGTTGTAGGCTGTGCTGTCTGTGTACCTTACCATTCCTTAATGCTTATTTCCAACATTTGCCTGTGATATCCTGTGATATATGTGTATACCTACTGTTTGATCGTCTCTTTTCCCTACCTTTTCCTTTCCTTCTATTCTCCAAAAAATGGGACCTATTCCCACAAAAAAAAAAAAAAAAAAAAAAAACTTGCCCATGCCCCTGTGACTGTGCAACAGAATTTCCTGTTCTGACATACCTCTTGTGTGTCCCTCTTCTTCACCTGTACTCCACATCTGCTTTTCTATCTCCATATTTCCTTGGGTGTGTGCATTATCTGTGTTCCTTACACATGTCCCACATCCACTGTTAGCTACTTTTAGTGCTTGCAAAGTGGCTGTATTTGCACTTTACCTTCATTTATTTACCCTTTTATTAAAAATTTTACAGATTCCATTGAATTCCATATTTTCTGGTGGATATATTTTATTAGTTGTTTGTGGACCTAATAACAGAGCACGTGCTGTAGATATGTATTACTTTAAATGTCTTGTAGCTTGCACTGAGCCTCTATAATTTCCATAGCTTTGGTACTACACATCATACTTTATAAGACACTTTTCATGAATTATAAAGCGCCTATATCTGCTAGACAGTGAGATGATACTGCTTCTCACTTCTGTTTTGTGCCAACATATTCTAAGTTCACTGAGGCATATTTGCACATTACAAGCTTGCCTGCAACATTTGCACAGATATCAGTGAAATGTGTAGGATTCCGTGAATGTTACAGAATCCATCCCAATGTATTGCACTGTTTAAAATATATTTAGTGTACATCTTTTACATATTAATTATAGTTTCTTATACTTGTGATTCTTGTCAATAAATGCCCCTATGCGCATGCAGCATGAAAACAAACTCTATTTCATTTTCTTCTATATCATCTGCATAGGTAATTCAGAAGTAAAAAACATATAGCATGCCTTGTGACTTATCTATCATTAAAGAAACCATGTATTAGAGACAGTAGGCTTTAACCTGCTTGGAAAGTGCACAGCTTGCATGGTAAATACACATATCCATATATCCAAAGTAACAAATGGCAGTTTCAATGTATATGAAATAAGGAGTAGAATATATCTTATTCATATCCAACACAGCACTGTAGATACTTTTAACTAATGAAACAGTAAAGGGATAGTATGATTAAAAAACATATATATTTTTACCCCATGGTAGAGAACAGAAACTCCAGCCATGTTGTGGATAATTGGGAAAAGCAGCAAGAGGTCATACACTCTGTGAGTAATGTGGGACTATGATTTGGGCAGAATAACAAAAAAAAAAAAAAAGAAAGACATCATGTCACCGCATGATGATGGTATGCTTGAGTATGACTATGACAAATTACTGGAGAGGGGAGATCAATGAGTCAGAATGAAGGAACTTGATGATTAGGAAGGGGAATGCCATAAAACATTTCCAGTGTAAGTCTGAAGAGAGTTTGTTGACTGGTGCACCCTACCAAGTTAGGTATACAGAGGAAGCTTGCAGCCCTACAAAACTGCATTTCCTCTGTAATTGCATGGTTTGCAGTTCTCCCTTTACAGGGCTTATAATTTGGGGCATTTGTGTGACTATTACTGTCTACTGTAAAATTTACAACAGAATACTATCCAACAATTACAAAAATAAAAAAAGAAAAGAAAAAAAGAAAGAAAAATAAAAATGATGTCTTGCTTAGGAGTGGTTATTATGTAAGTCTGCTGAGAAGACAGTAGTCCAAAAGCAGACAGGAAACTCATAAGCCATGTCTTGCTTGTCCATTGTAATAGCCCAAGAAAGTAAAACTGTTTAGGAAGACTTTATTAATTATATTTTTTACAAGGTGTTACGGCACTTCCAATGTCCATAAATGACTTCTTATTATTACAGTGCTATTTGATCAATTGTTATGATATTACACCTTTAACATTATTATGTTCTCCTGAGAGGATGGCATATTTCAGTTGTTTGGATTTTTAATCTTCTTAGATGGCAGATAGCACTAAATTATGATTTATTTCTTATTTGTCACTGTTATTATTCATCTGTTCTTGCTCAGAATTTAAGTGTAAAGTTACATTATGAAACAAATCTTCAACTTCGAGTGTGTTACAAGACCTCAAGTTCAGGAGTGCTAAACGACCTTTTGCTAGTACAGTTAAGAATATAATGAACCTAGCATGAAGGCTGTATATTCTTTACTTTCAGTGATTTCACTAGGGCTAACAGTTCTTTGGTTTTCCCAGAAATTATGCTGAAATGTTATTGACAAGGTTAATTCACTTTCCATTAGAAAACCTTTTTTTATTCTGAATGTCAGTGGCATGAATTGTTAATCTTGTTATATCATAACTCTGGCTATAATTGACCTTAGCCCTTTGCAGGCTGTATTCATTTAATTTGAAGGAAACTGTGTGAGCCTTCAGTTTAATATTATAAATTATGTATCTTCAGTTTTGCTTCAACCTATTTAGAAGGACTTGTTATTTTATTCGGATATTCAGAATTTACAAGCCTATATCTTCACTGTGTCTCACTTTTCTTCTTTTCTGATTTTGTTCTCAGTGTCATCCAAGTTCTGTTGTAAATATTGGGTTTATTTAATGACAAGGGGTTGTATAGTGGCACAGTGGTGAGAACTGCTCACAGTGCCTTGTCCCCTGATTCACTCTTCATCTAGTGCACTTTTAATTACCATTTCATGTTATATTTATATTCCTGTGGATTTCCTATAGGGTCTCCACTTAAGTCTTTTATTAACCAGACCTGCAGGTAAGATGGTTAACAATGTTAAACTGGCTCTAGGTGTACATATTACTTTAAACAGGTTGAATTGTGTAACCTGCAATCTCATGCAGGTATAGTTTTCTGCCCTGTACTTATTGTTTGCCTGGATAGTCTCCAGACAACATTTGCAATGCAACAAAACACAGACCACCAGTCCAGGTATCCAAGTTTCTTGGATACCTGGCCTGGTTGTTTGTGTTTTGTAACATTTGTGATGAAATAGGATTCATTCACACACACACACACACACACACACACACACACACACACACACACACACACACACACACACACACACACACACACACATTTATACATATATGTATGCATTTATTTACCTTTTATTAACAGGGTTAGTATCACTATGCCTGCTGTCTCTATTCAGGGCAGACTTGAGGTGGTATTCATACTGACTGGGTAGGCACTGGGGAACTTTTCCCTATATTTTTTCTTCTGTCAGATCCAGACAAGGAATGCTGGGACAGGGAACATGATGGAGGAATTGGTTACCAATATGGCAGAAGATCATGACACTTTTGTTCATCTTTTTAAAGACTGATTCACAGACCTTGCTAGTTAATACTCTATAGAATGGAGGATTATCCATTTCACAATATCAGCAGCTGATATCTGAGAAGTGGTCAATGAAACAACTTTCTTGGGAAACAGCAATGTAATGTCTTCTTCTTCTTCGTTTGGCTGCTCCCATTAGGGGTCTGTCACACCAACAACTTGCATGTCCTCTCTCACCACATCCATGAACCTTATCTTAGGCCTTCCTCTTTTCCTGTTACCTAGCAGCTTCATCCTTAGCATCTTTTTCCCAATATACTCTGCATGCCTCCTCAGCACATGTCCAAACCAATGTAATCTTGCCTCTCTGGCTTTGTCTCCAAACCTTCCAACCTGGGTGGACCCTCTAATATACTTATTCCTAATCTTGTCCACCCTTCTCACACACAGTGCAAATCTTAATATCTTTAACTCTGCCACGTCCAGTTCTGACTCCTGCCTTTTTGTCAATGCCACTGTCTCCAACCCATATAACATAGCTGGTCCCACTACCCTCTTGTAGACCTTCCCTTTCACTCTTACTGGTACTCGTCTGTCACAAATCACTACTGACACTCTTCTAAATCCACTCCATCCTGCCTGTATTCTCTTCTTCACTTCTCATCCACACTCACCATTACTCTGAACTGTTGATCCAAAGTATTTAAACTCATCCACCTTGGCAACCTCTACTCCCTGTATCCTCACCATTCTTCTATCCTCCCTCTCATTCACACACATATATTTTGTCTTAGTCCTGCTGACCTGCATTCCTCTTCTCTCTAGAGCATATCTCCACCTCTCCAGGGTCTCCTCCACCTGTTCCCTACTCTCACTTCAGATCACAATGTCATCTGCAAACATCATTGTCCACGGGGACTCCTGTCTAATCTTGTTTGTCAATCTGTCCATCACCATAGTAAATAAGAAAGGGCTCAGAGCTGATTCTTGATGTAATTCCACCTCGACCTTAAATGCATCTATTACTCCCACCGCAGTCCACACCACTGTCACACTACCCTCATACATATCCTGTACCACTCTTACATACTTCTTTGACACTCCCGACTTCCTCATACAATACCACAACTTCTCTCTAAGCACCCTGCCATATGCTTTCTCTCCACAAAGACACAATGCAACTCCTTCTGACCTTCTCTGTACTTCCCCATCAACACTCTCAGAGCAAACATTGCATCTGTAGTGCTATTTCCTGGCATGAAACCATACTGCTGATCAGTAATCATCATGTCCCTTCTTAACCTAGCTTCCACTACTCTTTCCCATAACTTCATGCTGTGACTGATCAATTTAATCCCTCTGCAGTTACTACAGCTCTGCACATCACCCTTATTCTTAAAAATCAGTACCAAAACACTTTTTCTCCATTCCTCAGGCATCTTCTCACTTTCCAAGATTTCATTAAATAATCTAGTTAAAAATTCCACTGCCATTTCACCTAAACACCTCCATGCTTCCACAGGTATGTCATCTGGACCAACAGCCTTTCCATTCTTCATCCTCTTCATAGCTATCCTTACTTCCTCCTTGCTAAACGAATCAAAGTACCAAACCAAACAAATGAATTAAAAAACACTACGACACTGGACACAGAAATAAGATTAGCGCTTTCGTTTATACTAAATTGATAAACTTCATCAGATACATACAAAGGGAATTTGTCATTTAAATACAGAAAATTCATGACATCACATCCTGTTAATTTTAAAAATGTACATACGTATAAAAATCATATATTTATATAAACTAAAATTGAAATACTTAGTATTATATAGCAATAGTCCTATCGGAATAATGCTCTTAATTTCAATAAACTCATAATTGAAATGGTATCGTTCAATCCAGGAAAAACAGAAGCATTTAGTTTCAGTTGCCATAATAATTCCCTCTCCTCCAAAAATAAGGAGATGGGTTCCCCCCTCCCATTATCATGAATCCTTTCTATTACTAAAAATCTAAATTCATGCTCTGGGAAGACTAAAACATGTCTAGCCAAAGCATTCGTTGGATTCAATTTAGCTATGGCATGTACATGTTCATAGATTCTGCTTTTTATAGCTCTATCGGTCTTCCCGATGTAATAGGAGGGGCATTGATTACATAAAGCCACATAAACAACACTTTTGCTATTACAATTATATTTGTCTTTGAGAAAATATTTTTTCTCATTAATTTCAAAATATTTAGTCACAAAAATATACTTGCACATACTGCAACTCCCACATTTAAACATCTCATGGTATGGTTTATATGTCTTACTTCGTTCAAATTTGAATATATTCTTTAAATTTCTCCCTCTTCTAAAAGTAACATTCGGCCTCAACCCTAAGCAATCCTTTAGGAAAACATCTTCTAATAGAAATGACCAATTTTTAATAATAATAGACTTGATATTCAATGCATCCTTAGAAAATGTAGTGATAAAATTAGTACCTATATAATCTTTACTCAATTCATCTATAGCCGGGCACAAAAGGTCAACAGGCATAGAACTAGAAGCATTTAAAATATTTTCATCCAACTCATTAGTCATATTATCACCGCCCATATCCATTATAAAATTCAAAATGGGTGAAAAGACCCCTTGTCTTCTTTTAGATGAAACTTCATTAATTAATTCATTAATCAGTATAGGTGGATATCCCCTACTTGAAAACATTTTATATAAAATGTCACATTCATCTAGAAAATCATTCTCCAAAGTAGACATTCTAGCTGCCCTAACTAGTTGACCTTTCACCACACCCCGTTTTTGGTGAGGTGGATGGCAGCTAGAGAAATGGAGAAATGAATTAGAATAAGTAGATTTTCGATATATTCTAGATGTAAAGGTTTCTAAGTCATAATTCTTACATAACATGACGTCTAAATAGGTAATTGAATTTTCTTGAAAATCAAAAGTGAATTCAAGAAAATTTGTAGAATCATTCATTTCTACAATAAGGGCTTCCGCACTTGATTTATCCCCATTCCACAAAATAAAAATATCATCAAGGTACCGTGTGTACCATACTGCATCAGTGAATAGGGGTAATTTAAATAAAAAAATCCTTTCCCAAGCAGCCATAACAGCATTAGCGAAGGTTCCACCACATGGGGAACCCATCGCTATACCTGTTTTCTGCAGGAAGAATTTATGATTGAATGTAAAAAAATTATTTGCTAAAACTATTTCCAGCAAATAAATCAAGACATCCACATCATTACCTGGCATGCCCTTATCAAGCAGAAAATCCCTAACCCATTCACATCCGATATCTTGGGGGATACAAGTGTAAAGATCCCGGACATCTATCGTCAGGAAGTTAAGTACAGGATTGAAGTCCACTTTATTCATAGCTTCCAGAAATGCCCAAGAATCTTTACAAATCTGCTTCTGATTTTCCAAAAATTTTTTAAGTTTAAGATCAATATGCTTGGCACATCCATAAGTTATGGATTGTCTGCCATCGATTATTGGTCTCCAAGGTGGAGTAGTCAAAGACTTATGTATCTTCGGTAATCCAAATAATTTTGGAGTCTAAGGGTGTGCCATCTTTAAATAGTTAAACAGGTCCATATCAATTCTGTTTTCTAAAAATAAATCTCTAATATATCCATTAAGTCTCTGATAAGCACCGTTAACTTCATTTAATGAAACCTCTGAATAAGCTGGGGAATCCAAAAAATTTAATATTTTTGTGGTATAATCATCTTTGTTGAAAAACACAAGACCCCCACCCTTATCAGGTTTACAAATCCATATGTTAACAAATTTTAAACTATCTAACACATCACATTCCATTTCTGATAAATTATTGTTCTTATAATTTTTAGGTCTATATCGTCTTTGAGGTAAACATCGGATATCATTTTCACAAATGTATTCATACAAATTAATCAAAGGGTACAAGGGTGGATTAAACACACTAGCTATTCTGAAGTCACGAACTAAACTAGAGGTGTTATTAAATATAACTTTCAAATTGAGTTTTCTAGTAAAAAGTTTCAGGTCTGCTAAGGTTTTGGCTGAATCACTGTTACAATGAGGTACAAAATTAAGACCTTTAGCTAAGACCTCAACCAATACCTTATCAGGTTTGAAATCAGAATAGTTGTAAATCTTGAAATCCCCAGTCGAGTTCAAAATTATTTCAACATTTTCTGTTAAAGAAGGAGTATTTGAAATGATGTCCGAACTGGTTGAGGTGTTAATCACCTCTTCCCTTTGTTCTGATTCTTCCTTCTCTTCTGTGTTTGATACCTGGGCACATGTTGTTGCCCATTCTTTTTTGCCCTGGACTGAAAAAAATTTTATTATTTTTTTGATTATTTCCTGAATTACCATTGCTGTTATTATTAGTACTTCCATTACTATTATTAGTACTTCTATTGTCACCCTTATTAGCTATTCTTTCGCTCCTCCTTACTGGTGAATTAGAACTCACTTCAAAATCACATTCTTCATCCACCATATTTTCAGATTGAAAAGAACATTCAATATCCACATTAACCAAGTTCGGAGCATTATTCCCATTCTCTGATGTAGTTCTATTAACACTAATATAATTCTTAGGAAGAGGGTAGACATTCCCTTTACTATAAGCCAGTGCATCTCTCGTCAATTTTTTTACTTTGTTCTCCTTAATTTTGTCTAGTGTACTATCAATGCTAGAAAAAATACGCAAGAAATCAAATTTATATCTTAAAAAATTTTTATCATTTCTTATAGTATTATCTAGCAAAGTTAACTCATTATGTAAAACAGCAACCTGTCCAGTGTAGTTTTTAATCAAACAATCAATAAATTCAAGTCCTTGCTTGTCAAATAACTGCAAAAGGTCTCTATGAAAGTCTGAATGCAGTGTTAACCCATTTGGGAAACGCCACTGCCTCAAGCCTTTAGGAACTTGCTTCCTTTTGCAGCATTCTTTCAAGTACTGAATTTCAATCTGTAATTTCTTAAATTTGAAGAGTTTCAAATCAAAACTCTTCAAATTATTAGTTAAGTCATTAGTATCTAAAAGTTGTTATGATGTTGTGAAACAACCCCGTTCTCAATGAATAAATCATTGGGTTCTTTCAGCCAGTCATTTAAGACTGGAATAGAAGAAATAGTACCTGTTGTCGTGTCCATAGGATTATTTAGAACCATACCATTATCCGCATGATACGATGATCCAACAATCGTAGCAAAAGTGTTTCCATTAGTTGGAAATACTGTAGAAGTAGTTGCAGTAGTACCCACGCTGTAATTGCCCCAATCCTTCGATCCTGGGAACCTATTCGGTTCAGCGTTCGACTGTTGGCGTTGTTGCTGCTGCTGAAACTGGTTAGGCTGTTGATTCAGTCCTGAACAGCTAGGCTGTTCAACGTTCGACTGTTGCCGTTGTTGATGTAAGGATTGATGGAACTGTTGATTTAAGCTTGGGCAGCAAGACTGTTCAGCGTGCGCTATTTGCTGCTGTTGTTTCTGAAGCTGGAAAGGCTGTTGGTCCGAACTATCCCTCAATGTTTCATTTACGATACCACGTTGATTAGCATTAACAATGCTACTCAAAGCATTAGTGTTATCCATGTTAACGCTCTTGTCACGGCCCATGATTCCTGCTACCTGGCTAGCAAGAGAATCAACACGCTGTGTAAGAAGTTGAATTAGAGCCGTTAAATTCCCTGAAGAAGCAGACTCGTTCTTGCTGATGTCCACAACATCCGACGGGTCTTCACTATCAAATAAAGGCTGTGAACCGGTAGCCATAATGTCCACAAATAAACACAAAACAAATCAAAGTACCAAACCAAACAAATGAATTTAAAAACACCACGACACCGGACACAGAAATAAGATTAGCACTTAGGGAGTTGCAGTATGTGCAAGTATGTGCAAGTATATTTTTGTGACTAAATATGTGCAAGTATGTGCAAGTATATTTTTGTGACTAAATATTTTGAAATTAATGAGAAAAAATATTTTCTCAAAGACAAATATAATTGTAATAGCAAAAGTGTTGTTTATGTGGCTTTATGAAATCAATGCCCCTCCTATTACATCAGGAAGACCGATAGAGCTATAAAAAGCAGAATTTATGAACATGTATATGCCATAGCTAAATTGAACCAAACGAATGCTCTGGCTAGACATGTTTTAGCCTTCCCAGAGCATGAATTTAGATTTTTAGTAATAGAAAGAATTCATGATAATGGGAGGGGGGGACCCATCTCCTTACTTTTAGAGGAGAGGGAATTATTATGGCAACTGAAACTAAATGCTTCTGTTTTTCCTGGATTGAACGATACCATTTCAATTATGAGTTTATTGAAATTAAAAGCATTATTCCGATAGGATTATTGCTATATAATACTAAGTATTTCAATTTTAGTTTATATAAATATATGATTTTTATATGTATGTATATTTTTAAAACTAACAGGATGTGATGTCATGAATTTTCTGTATTTAAATGGCAAGTTCCCTTTGTGTGTATCTGATGAAGTTTATCAATTTAGTATAAACGAAAGCGCTAATCTTATTTCTGTGTCCGGTGTCGTGGTGTTTTTAAATTCCTCCTTGATAATCCACTGCACTTCATGATCCACTATCCACACATCATCCCACCTTCTCTCCCTCTCATTCTCTTCATTCAGCAGCCCCTCAAAGTACTCTTTCCATCTGCTCAACACACTCTCCTCGCTTGTGAGTGTGTTTCCCTCATTATCCTTTATCACCCTTACCTGCTTCACATCTTTAATATCTAGAGAAGAGTAATTCACCTACTTCTGAATGTGATTCTGTTAGTGCACTTTTTTCTTCTAGTTGTGCTACTTCCGATGGTGTTGCTGAGATGACTTTATATTGCAGCTGTTAAGAACTGACAAACACAGTCTGTAGTGTTTTCACTAAGAGGAAATATCTTAAATTTCATTACACAAGTAACGCTGTTATAGATGCACAGTGTTTTTGGATGGACATACTAAAACATTAGGGAGGCACGGCTTTGCAGTTTTGGGTCTCATTCCTATGGGTAGTGAACTTGTTTTTCATGTATATTTTGAGTCTACTTGTGCCTTTTTCCTGACAAGAATGTCCTTAAGATGGAGGAGAACTAAGCATGGGATAAATATGGGCTTTAGGTTTCTGGTCTTTCATTAAGATGGCATGTTATTTTACAATTGTACTCTGTTTCTGTACCTGAACTTAGTTTATGAAAAGTTCTGGATACATGTTACCAAAAAAAGGGACAACTCAACATCTTGCTATTGTTTTGATTTTAATAGCTGAATGGAGGAAGTGTATTATGGAGACTGACTAAAGAGATGTTACTCTTATGCCCTGTGTGACCATCTTATTAAGGTATACCCAGGCAGACATTGTGATGTTTGTGGAATCCCTGGACAATTGAAAAAAGACTGTGATCCTTGTTTTTTTTTTTTTTTTTTTTTAATCTTGTCTCACGGGGTATTTATGGATTTATATTTCTTCAATTATTGTAGTAAATGATTGCCTTTCAGATTCTTCTATCACTGCTCGGTGTGGTAATGAGATACCTCTACAGAAACCATTGTGGGGAATGATTTTTCATCCTTCCATTGGCAGGATCTGAAATATCTGTTACTTGCTAGTTCATCAAAGAAAAGAAGAGGGGGTTGCGGGGGGTCAGTACTGACTGAAGTTATTAAAAGAGCAGAAATGTATCTTGTTAGTCAGCCAAATTATATTTATCCATGGGGAACCTGTTTTGATATAACTAATTTTTTGTTTGGTTCTCAGCAGTTTGTTAATAGCAGTGTCCAAATGTTTTAGTATATTTTTTTCCCAGTCATAGAACTTTATGGTTGAATATGGTTAGGGTGTATTGGACTTTAAAATGAACAACAGTGCATCTTACAATTCAGTCTTACTTTTTGCAATCTGAAGTTATACAACTGCATTTTGCCCAACTTTGGGAAGATCATTTAAATATAAAATTTTTCCATGAGTCTTGCTGTAGTATAAAGTTAAAGTTTGTAGGGAATATTTTGAAGATATTAGATTTAAATGTTTCAAACAGTATTCATAATAGCCTTATTTCAGATTTCATCCTTTTTATCAACAGAGATATGAGTGTTATATATGATAAAGCTTTGTTCATTGATGGAATTACATGGATATAAAAAAGTAGCTTCCAAAACAGAAATGTATTTTCCTGGATGACAGGATTTATTGTTTTTGGGAATACACTTTATGAGCTAAATAGACATTTACAGAGAAGGTGTCTGATCTTCCTGGTGAATATATCATATGTCAACAAATACAGAATAAGGAGTTTGTGATTATTTGTCACATTTGTATAAGGGCAAGTTAATTTTCCTATTGATATAAAATAGAATGTGAAATAAATAACACCCAATGATGTGAAAATATTAATAGTATTACTATGGAAGAAATTATGCAAGTACTGGGGAAGGTTAGGGTAGACACTATGCTTGGGGTAGATGTGTTTACTTTTTGATCCTACAGGCTGATGCCTTATGAAGAATTTAGAATTTTATGTTGAGTTCTATAGGAATGGTGTGTTTGACAGATGTCAAAGGGTAGCAATATATAATAGTTTGGTGAAATGTATTTATTAAGATGCGGTGCCACTAACTGATATCCTTTGGCTTTAGCTAATACTGATTATAACATTTTGACAGATTTTTTACAATTTATATTTAACAAAGTACTACATAATGTGGTAGAAAATTAGATGGTTGGGATTTCAAAAGGGAAAACAATATTTATTGATATCGGAGAACTTGTGATGTTTTGTAAGCAAACTCAGGATAGCCTTTTGCTAAAATATTGTATTTCTAAGGCATTTGATAGCATGGGGCATGATATGCAAGTTTCAATTATTTTCAGTTATGTTACATTATGAATTTGGTAGTCAATTTTGAGTCATTTTCTGCATAATATTTATTCTTGGTCTAGGTGAATGGTCAGTTGTGATCACCTTTATTAATGGAAAATGAGACTATGAATGGTTGTACACTTGGTCCCCTGTTGTTTAGTTTGATTATCAATATTATTATTTGTATGTTGAAACTTGCAAGGTGATTTCCAAGGCTTGAGACTGGTGATTGGAAGGTAATATCTCTTCCATTGTTTTACTTGGCTATTATCTGTATTATTATGGGTGGAACCCAGATGAGTAAGACTTTTCTATTTCTGATGGATGTATTATGAGATGTTAGGTTGTCATTCAGAAAAGGCAAATGGGGCATATTTGGGTAGTATAGTTTTTATAGGGCAGCCATTGTTATTTTGGGTGTCCATTTTGTGACTGGTATTGTACTATGTAAGCCTGGCAACAACACCTACAGATGCACAGATAAGTAACTCAGACAAAGATAGCTTTCCCTCATGTCTTTTGGAAAGAAAACATTTATGTTGCATTCTTTTTTGCTAGGTAGGTTGGATATTTGCGGCTAGTGTACCTTTCTCCTGAAGAAATAAACAATGAGTCTATGAGTTTTTTTCTCTTTTATATCTAATATCTGTAATTCAAGGTTGAAACTTATTTAAATAGTGGGATCATGGCATTTAGGGATTGCTGATTGAGGTATGGGATTTATGTGTCTGATTCTATCCTTACATTCCTCACATTTGTGTAAGGGAATATTTTTGATCAGAGAGGATGGTATTTGGCTATAGGATATGCTATCCAGAGATTTTCATTCCTTGAGGAGGGTTCAAATCAAAGAAAACATAAGACAGCATGTAAGACATTAATGGAGTATAGATTCAGACGGAAGTTACATTTTAAGGAGTGATATAAATTATAAATTCAAAGGGGAAAAAGTATGTTTGTTTTTTGGTTGCCAGATGCGAGAATCAATTACCCATTTTATTTGTGCCAGAATTATTTTATACTGGGGATAGTGGATCTAAGGCAATGCAGCTGGATTTATTCCAGAATTTGAGGAAAAATAATGCAGTATATGGGTATTATGCTCATCTCTGGTGAAATGTGCATGATAGAGTAAAGAGAGTTACAGGCTCAGTTTTATATTTTGCCTGGAAAGTTCCTTATCTTGATGTTTTGCATAATAAACCATGGCTTGATGAAGATAGTATTTTTGAAATTCCTTCACTTGTTTAAGTCTTCTTAGTCTTTCTTTCCATTTCTCTTTCTTTTTATGCATTTTTTCTGTTGGCACTGATATTTTTTCCTAGCCATTGTGTGGTTTCTCTTTTTTTACATTTTTTTTATGTTTGGTTCATATGCAGATTGTTATCACTATGGGACGATTCTTCATCTGCTTCTTCTTCATGTTTCATTTTGTTGTTTGGAATATGTACTTCAACCACAACTGACAAATCGGACCTTGTTTTAATGTTTCATCAAAAGGATGCATAGAAAATAGTTGCTTAGAGGAAAGATGTAGAAATAGATATTTATTTATTGGTTGATTTATGTTCGTATGTCTGTATGCTTTGTTATTATAAAACAAATTGCTTGATCAAGTGGAAAAATAAGGAAAATACAGAATAATCTGCCTCAGATATTCCAAGAAGCAGTTGGTATACTCTAATAAATTGTGTTGCTTATTATCATGGTTGGATAAACCTATATTTTTATGTCATGTCTGATTTTTTAAAGACTAATTATCAATAAACAGTAGGGAAAAACTCATAATTTTACTGAATTCAAACCAGCTTTAGATGAGAGCTCTACTTATATTTCAGATGGTAAACAATAAAATTAAAGATCTAGAAAATGTAGCTCAGACTATATGTGTATAGCCCATATGTATTCCTAGTATGCTGTCATTTAATGTCTGATAAAACTGAAAATAATATAAGTCCATTTGATGGTAGTATGTATGTTGGAGGGTTTTGTTGTTATCTCTATTTAGGATTTGCTAACCATTGCCTTAGAAAGGATAAAGAAGGGTTTTTACTCCTGCATCAAGTCATCAGTATGATTAATAAAAATGTTGTCATTTAGTTTAACATATTGTGTGAGCCAAAAGTTATTCTGAAACAATGAATAACATTATATTTTCACTTAAGCGTATATCCCTGAATATCTCAGATGGTTGAGAATTAATTATTGTGCAATATTAAGTTGTGTTTATTTACATTTTTTAATGCTTATTTATATTTTTATTTCTGAATTGGGTCTGATTAATGTTGTAAAAGGAGCATGCCATTTGAAAATAATGGAATTTTCTATTACTCAGTGAGCCCAAGTTAAAATCACCTGGAAAAGATCTTTTCACAAATAAATTTGTTGTACATGGAAATGTATTAGCATCATGTATACTTCTAATATAAATATTGAGCAGGTATTTTCAGAATTCAGTACAATAATTCACAATCACAATAAGCTGATAATAATAAATATCCAGTGCTGTGCTTTGCTAAAGAACTTGTGGTACTGATAACATCCATGGGAACCTTAAAAAGCTGCTGGAGGAGTATAGGTCCCTTTCATTGCTATCTTTCCTTTGGTTTAAGCAACTGCTGTGAGGTAAACTTAAAAAGTCATTTATTATATACTGAGCATTTTACAGAGTTCTGTGACCTGAAAATTATCCCAAATAAACTAATATTAATAATTTATATTGTTAGGACTAGGAAGAAGGTTAAAGCAAAAGTAGAAAGTAATTTTCTAGAGATAATATCAACACAGACATGCCCAGGGTTAGCAGTTTCTACTATTAGAGTGTGGACTTCACATATTCAATATCTAAAAGTAAAAATTCAAAGATCCCTTGTTACATTATTCATGGCAGATATGTTTCTTGCTAGAATGACAATTGTACCCTTGATAGAATATGCTTGTGCAAAGATATATCTTTTGATCTCATATGGGGTGGAGCTGTAATAGAATAATAATTCAAGAAGCTTATTAAAGACTGCATATCAGATCATATGGAAAGCATTGCTTTTATCAAACACATTGACTATTTTTCAAAGAGCTTAATTAAGAATTATTAATGAACAGGTAATTATTAATGGGTAGCTTGGTTAATAAAGTAAAGCATACATATACAGGTAACAAATACCTGATTATATGAACCTATGAACCTATA